>NC_025998.2:71624628-71892413 GCF_000442705.2 Elaeis guineensis
AAGATCGACGGAAAGGAGAACCTAGCCGACCCCTTCACTAAAAGCCCTGGCAATAAAGGAGTTCGACAACCACAAGTCGAAGATGGGTATTAGATACTGTGCCGAGTGGCTTTAGGACAAGTGGGAGTTGTTGGGAAATTCCCAAAAAGCCAATCGTCAAGCTGTTGACGGTTGAGCAACCAAGTATTGTAATTGATTTGTTAATAAATAAAATATATTTGGCATTTCATCATAAGCTTTCATCTTCTAATGAACTCCGTTGTTATGATGAAGTCCTTAGGACTATTTAAGTTCGATAAAGAGAGGATTTATCGATTAGTCCTTAAAACTGTTCACGACCAAATGATAGGCTGTTAATAAGGACGACAGCTTCTATCGAGCATAGGTCGCTGTAGGCCATATGGGTTGGTTGTCCTCTTAACCAAGGAGTGTGGAGACACTGGTATGGCATACAGGTGAGATGTAAGGGTACATCATCATTGAACGTGACCAACTCCAGAGTATTCTGCTGTCGAGAATGTCTCTGATGGGATATAGGTATAAGTGTCCCTTAGACTTGAGATCGCCTCAGTGACTTGCAAGCAACTCACTGTGCTTTGGTACTGGACTAACTGAATTTCTAATTCAGGGATGGAAGGCTTCTGGGCACAGTCAAGTACTTGCGAAGTCAGAGTGTGATCGAGATGGGATTGACCACTCCAAGAGTTGGAGAAGAATGAGTCGCTGTATTTCAATTTAGCAAAACCTTGGCCAGGGTAATCCATCAGATGGATTTGATATTTTGAAATACAATGTGGACAACCTGATCAGAGTTGACAGTTGACTCTGGGGTGTCCTATGATCATTTTGGTCAAGGGGATGAATTATATGAAAACTATATCCGCATGGGTTCTAAGGATGTTGTTCTACACATTCGACCTATCCGGTCGTCGGGTACCATTGCTAGATGGTCACTTCGATTGGTATAGGAATTTATTCCTATGCTACCGGCTTAGGTTCGGATCATGAGGTCACACACATTAGAGTTCATGATCCGATCAGATGGTTGATCAACGATTAAGAATCGTTCTAGAGTTAAATGATCAATACGATTGACATTTAACCCAGTGCAAGTGTTGCAGGAGGATCGATTAGCAATTCGATGCTAATTGCTTAATTTGATTAAGCCAATGGACTGAGATTAAGTCTAATTAAATATTATTTAATTATATTTATTTTGGGCTTGATTGGATCAAGTCCAATTGGTTTATTGGATAAGCCAAGTGCAAGAAAAAACTAGTCCTAGTTCAACTAGGACTTGGGTCCATCTAATTTCTAATTTGATTAAAAAATTAAATCAGATTTAAATCTAATTTAATCTGATTAAATTAGATTCTTTATTGGTTAAGATCTATTTTAATTAGGTTGATCTAATTTTGATTTGATTTGGTTTGGGAAACCAAATTAAAACAAGTCATAGGACAGAATCCTAGTAAGACTAGGATTCCACCTTGCGCCACATAATCCTTCTCCACGCCCTCTCTCTTATTCAACGCCAATCTCCACTTATTTTGTGTGACAAAAGCCCTCTCCCAGATTTCTCCCACGTTCACAAAAGGTCTCCTCTCTTCTTTCTTACATGGAAGGTGGTTTGGATCAAATCTAAAAGGAATAAGTTTGGATTTTGAATTCTATGAGATAGAGTTTTAGAAATCCAAAACTCTTTCAATTTTGCACCGAATTTATCCAAATTTTTTTAGAATTTTCATGGCTTTTATGGTATACATTGTGCAGCCTTTTCTGGTGATCCATGAATGAAAATATGAAGGAGGTGCTCAAGAGTTGGGCGTCCCTTAACTTGCCATGTTTGGATAAGCCTTGACTAGGTGTTTGACCTAGACAAGGACTCTATCATATCTCTCTATATAAGATGAGTTTCTTTATGAAATTTTAGGAGAAATTAAATATTTGAGATACCTTTGTGTCATCCAAAAATTAGAGAGAAATACCTTTAGGTCATAGAGATATAAAAGATGCAAGTTTGGGTGTCTAGAGAGAAAAACGTAAAGAAGAAGAGGGTCTTCTTCTTAGGTTTTTGTTTTCATATCTTTCCTCCCTCCATCTTGAGTTTCCTGAGAGTGTATCAGATTTGAAACTCCTCCTTTTACTTTCCATCTTTGAAAGAGTCCAAATCAAGAAGAAGGAGGCACCTGATCAACCATCAAAGAAGGATCAGTGCAGTACTAGCATACTGTGCTGATTTCCTGAAGCAGGACTTCTGATCGAGATTCGTGGGCTCGTGTGGACGACTCCTAGAGGCCGGATGCGTGTGTGGCTTACAACATCATCCTCAAGCCCAGATCAACAAGGTTAGAACGTCTAACTTGCAAGGTAATAGATCTGATCTATTGTTTAATACATACATTAGATGTAGTATAGAAACATGTTGATATGATCAACATGTAGTTCATACTATATTTATATATATTTTAATTTTTGATTTAATGCTAAATAATAATCATGTAATAGGATCTTAGATCTAGGGATTTTTTTAATTTTAAAAAATAAATTTTGATTTATTTTAGTCTTCCGCTGTATGATCTTGAAAAAGTTTCAAGATCTAACCCTGAAACCCTAGATCTAGTTCCTACAATTGGTATCAGAGCCTAGGTTCTTTATTACATGATTATTTATACATGCTTAGATTATTTTTTAGATTAAATTTAATTTATAATCTGATTATTAAATCTGAAATTAAAATTTTAGATCAATCACAAACTGCAAGGTTGTCCTGCTGTAAGGTTTACCCCTTACAGTGCAAAGGTTGTCCTAGTTTGTGTAGATCTATCTTTAATCATAAATTTATTAGATATGATCTAGATTAAATTTATAATTTATTAGATTGAAAAGATGTTTAAATCTGAAATAAAATCTCTTTGTTAATAATTTTTGTGCAAAGAAATTGTTTAAAGTTGAAATTATTTCAATTACATGAACCTGTTTAGATTAGATCTAAAGTAGTTTCATGTTTATTTCACTTGCATCTTGATTATGAATCAAACATGCAATATGGTTGGTAGAATCATATTGTAAAATTATTTTATAAATATGAAAATTATTTTTTGAAAAGCCGAACCCAACCCTCAGCCCAAAACTTAATTAAGAATTAAGAAGTTGTTTGATTAGGTTCTAGGATTGTGAATTGAAGAACCTAAGACACAAATCATAACACATTGGGTTAATGGGTTAGTGGGAATTAGGTCCATTAATTGGGTTAGACCTATGGTTAGATTAAAGATGGACTTAATTAGAGAATTGACTAAATCTATTCAATTGTTGTCTTAGATTAGGTCAAAGATTCTCTAGATCAATTACAATAGTTGTAGTTGGTCAAGTCCATGTCTTTAACGAGAACCAAATGGACTTGATTCTTGGCTAAGCGGTCTAGCACGAACTGTTAGGTTGATCTAATCGAAACTAATTAAACCAGTTGGTGTCTAAGGTAAACCAGATCGATGGTTTTTAATTGGTAGCCCGCTTACCTGGCCATTTCTGATGGTGTCTAAGGCAAGCTTTGGCAGACCCTCCCACTGATCGAACTTACCTGGCCTCTTGATGAAATTATGTTTTGATCGGATCACTTGACTATTCGAGCTGACCCATGTCAGCTAGGTAAATCAGTGTGACTGATTTAGGTGCTCCTAGACTAGCCCTGGTCTCCCTTAAGCTGACTTGGTGAAGCCAGTGGGAGGATCATGATAAGCTGGTTCATCTGACTTCATCCTCTATATTATTTAAATCCTCTAAAATTATTAGTCCTTAAAAGGATAAAGTTATGGAGATAACTGAGTCATAGCCTTCCATTAAGGTGTTTTATTAATGAGTCCATTAACTCAATAATCATTGTAGACCCAAAGGCCTGGTGCTTGTTGACTAATGAAATTATCACTCATCATATGACGACTTGGAAGTGTCTCTCTAATGGTGGTTAGGTGAGCCAACCAAAGTTGGGCTTAATCATTCGTTGGTTAGATACACCAAGTATGATCATGTTAATGGTTGGACCTAACTGGATCCTTACAATGGAGGTCAAAGCCTACTGATTAGGTTTCTGGGGCAAAATTAAAATTACTAGAAATTGTTTAGAGAAACAATTGGTTATGAACCTACCCTTAGATGTACATGAGTTGACCAACCAAAGTTGGGCTTGTGTGCAGTCTAAGTGGATTCTAGTACCCGCTAAGGAATTAGGATAATTCCTGGAGTTAGAGGTAGAGGCTACCAATTCGAATAAAATAGTGGGAGAAACCTTTTGATTAAAGTCCAAATCTTTAGGTTTAATGAATCAATTACTAATTAGGTTATGGTTCTCCTTTGTGCAAATATGGCCACTTCCCTATCGCTCCGATCATTGTTGGACAATGATAAGTTGGTGGGACCCAACTTCGGTAGCTCGTACCGAAAGTTGAAGATAGTCCTAGAGCATGAACGGATCCTATATGTGATAATAGATCCTGCACCTGAGGAGCCAGCTGTCAATGCATGTGGAACAATCAGAGACACTTACCAGAAGTGGCTCAGTGATCGGACCACGGTGCGCTATATCATGCTGGCTATCATGAGCGATGAGTTCAGTCGCAGATTCGAGATGGCTCAACCAAAGGACAAGCTTCAAGTGTTGGAGGATGCCTTTGGCACACCCGATGACGTGGAGAGGCACAAGACTAGTTGTGCCATCTTCAACGCCAAAATGCGGGATGGTGCCTCTGTCACTGATCATGTATTGTACATGATCGAGCTGATGGAATGATTGAGCAAGCTCGACTTTTCCTTGCATGAGCAGCTTGGGAAAGATGCAATACTGAACTCGCTGCCCAAGTCTTATCTCCCATTCCTCACTCATTATAGAATGACAAAGCCTGAAGAGAACTACCACGGGTTACTGGGGTTGCTTCAGAACTTTGAGAAGGATCACCAACTTCACAAGGAGTCGGTGAATTTAGTGGGAGGTTCGTCTTCTGGTTCTCGACCTTTTAAGAAAGAGAAGAAGAACAAGAAGAAGAAAGTAAAGAAGGTGCAAGTTCAGGCTAGGACATCAGTGCAGAGCCAGACCAAAAAGGTCAAGCCTGATAAGAGTCTATTCTACTGGCAAGCACCCTAGATTAGATAGTGTGTCAGATATCTACTTATGGCACTGTAGGCTAGGTCATATAAACAAGAACAGAATAAACAGGTTGATCAAGAGGGAATCCTTGAAGTTAGTGATTGTGAATCACTTCCAACCTGTGAGTCCTGTCTTCTTGGTAAAATGACCAAGTCACCTTTTACTGAAAAAGGTGAGAGAGCTACTGAGCTCTTGAGCCTAGTACATACTGATGTATGTGGGCCCATGAGCACCAGTGCTAGAGGTGGATATTTCTACTTCATAACTTTCACGGATGACCTATTCCGATATGGATATGTCTATCTGATGAAACATAAGTCGGATTCATTTAAAATGTTCAAACGATTCTGAAGTGAAGTAGAAAAATAAACTGGGAAGAGTAATAAAACTCTTCAATCTGATCGAGGAGGAGAATACCTTTCTAGTGAGTTTCTCACATATCTAGGAGAGAATGGAATTCTCTCCCAATGGACTCCTCCAGGAACACCACAGCATAATGGTGTGTTTGAAAGGAGGAATCGAACTTTGTTAGACATGGTCCGATCCATGATGGGTTTTTGCTAGCTTGCTGATATCCTTCTGGGGATATGCACTCGAATCGGCCTGTTATCTATTAAATAGGATTCCAGGTAAGTCTGTAATTAAGACTCCATATGAGATATGGACAGGGCGTAAGCCAGTACTTTCACACCTTAGGGTCTAGGGGTGCCCGACCTATGTCAAACGATTAGTCACAGACAAACTTGGACCTAGGTCTGACAAATGCTCATTCATAGGGTACCCCAAAGAGACAAAAGGATATTTTTTCTACCATGCTGATGAACAAAAGGTGTTCGTCTGCCTTAAGGCAATCTTTTTAGAAAAGGAGTTCCTTGGTGAAGGAACCATTTCCTCTAAGGTTGAACTTGATAAAATTCAACAGGTAGAAGGACCGACACCAATAGCTGAACCTGAGTCGGATATGATTAGATCACATCCGGAGCCCAATATACCTGCACCATTAAGGCGATCCGATAGAGTACCGCATCAGCCGGACAAATACTATGGTTTCTTGGTCCGGGACGGTGATCCCATCGAACTTGATGAGAATAACGAGGATCCGATCACCTATATGGATGCTATGCAGAGACCTGATTTCGAGAAATGGCTTGAAGCCATGAAATCCGAAATGGAGTCCATGAAGGTCAACGATGTATGGACATTGGTTGAACCACCTGAAGGGGTTAAACCCATTGGGTGTAAATGGGTCTTCAAAAGGAAGAGGGGCGCAGATGGAAAGGTGGAGACCTATAAAGCCCGTCTGGTTGCCAAGGGGTATCGTCAATGTTATGGTATTGACTATGACGAGATGTTTTCCCCTATGGCAATGCTCAAATCTATTTGGATAATGCTTGCAATAGCTGCCCATCTGGATTATGAGATCTGGCAGATGGATGTAAAGACAGCTTTCCTGAATGGAAAGCTGACTGAAGAGGTGTATATGATACAACCTGAAGGGTTTACATCCACAGATGAGTCCAAGGTGTGCAAGCTTCAGAGATCCATTTATGGAATGAAGCAAGCTTCTCGGAGTTGGAACATGCATTTTGATAAGGTGATCAAAACGTATGGCTTCATTAAGAATGGAGAAGAGCCCTGCATCTATAAATGGGCAAATGGTCCAGTTGTGGTATTCCTTGTCTTGTACGTGGATGACATTCTTTTAATCGGGAATGACATCCCCGCACTACAGGGAATAAAAGTTTGGTTGTCATCACAGTTCTCCATGAAGGACTTGGGTGAAGCATCCTACATCCTAGGGATGAAGATCTATAGGGATAGATCTAAAAGGATGCTTGGGTTATCCCAGTCCATGTACATAGACACTGTGCTGAAGAGGTTCAGCATGGAGAATTCCAAGAAGGGCTATCTACCGATAGGCCATGGAATTTCTCTCTCTAAGAAGGATTGTCCGACAACTCCTGAAGAGAGAGAGCGTATGAGTAGAGTCCCATATGCTTCAGCCGTGGGATCTATCATGTACGCCATGACATGTACAAGACCAGATGTGGCATACTCACTAGGAGTAGTGAGTAGATACCAATCTGATCCTGGAGAAAATCACTGAAAAGTGGTTAAAGCCATCCTTAAGTATTTGAGAAATACTAAGGACCAATGGTTGGTTTATGGCGAGTCAGATCTGAAACTTGTGGGGTTCATAGACTCTAGCTTTCAATCTGACCATGATGACAGCAGGAGCGTATCGGGTTATATCTTTACTCTGAATGATGGAACCATCTTCTGGAAGAGTTTCAAGCAGCATACTGTGGCGGACTCTGTTTGTGAAGCAGAGTACATCGCAGCATCGGATGCTGCAAAGAAAGCTGTGTGGCTGAGGAAATCCATCACTGAGCTCGAAGTAGCACCCTCCCTCGATGGTTCGGTCCTGCTCTTTGCGACAGCACTGGTGCCATAGCTCAGGCGAAGGAACCCAAAGCACATCAGTGGACGAAGCACATCTTGCGCCGCTTCCATCTGGTCCGAAAGATCGTGGATCGAGGTGACGTCGACGTTCAGAAGATCGATGGAAAAGAGAACCTAGCCGACCCCTTCACTAAAGCCCTGGAAATAAAGGAGTTCGACAACCACAGGTCGAAGATGGGTATTAGATACTGTGCCGAGTGGCTTTAGGACAAGTGGGAGTTATTGAAAAATGTGTCCCAAAAAGCCAATCGTCAAGCTGTTGATGGTTGAGCAACCAAGTATTGTAATTGATTTGTTAATAAATAAAATATATTTGGCATCTTTATCATAAGATTTCATCTTCTAATGAACTCCGTTGTTATAATGAAGTCCTTAGGACTATTTAAGTTTGATAAAGAGAGGATTTATCGATTAGTCCTTAAAACTGTTCACGACCAAATGATAGGCTGTTAATAAGGACGACAGCTTCTATCGAACATAGGTAGTCACTGTAGGCCATATGGGTTGGTTGTCCTCTTAACCAAGGAGTGTGGAGACACTGGTATGGCATACAGGTGAGATGTAAGGGTACATCATCATTGAACGTGACCAACTCCAGAGTATTCTACTGTCGAGAATATCTCTGATGGGATATAGGTATAAGTGTCCCTTAGACCTGAGATCGCCTCAGTGACTTGCAAGCAACTCACTGTGCTTTGGTACTGGACTAACTGAATTTCTAATTCAGGGACGGAAGGCTTCTGGGCACAGTCAAGTACTTGCGAAGTCAGAGTGTGATCGAGATGGGATTGACCACTCCAAGAGTTGGAGAAGAATGAGTCGCTGTATTTCAATTTAGCAAAACCTTGGCCAGGGTAATCCATCAGATGGATTTGATATTTTGAAATACAATGTAGACAACCTGATCAGAGTTGACAGTTGAGCTCTGGGGTGTCCTATGATCATTTTGGTCAAGGGGATGAATTATATGAAAACTATATCTGCATGGATTCTAAGGATGTTGTTCTACACATTCGACCTATCCGATCATCGGGTACCATTGCTAGATGGTCACTTCGATTGGTATAGAAATTTATTCTTATGCTACCGGTTTAGGTTTGGACCTATGAGGTCACACACATTAGAGTTCGTGATCCGATCAGATGGTTGATCAACGATTAAGAATCGTTCTAGGGTTAAATGATCAATACGATTGACATTTAACCCAGTGCAAGTGTTGCAGGAGGATCGATTAGCAATTTGATTGCTAATTGGCTTAATTTGATTAAGCCAATGGGCTGAGATTAAGTCTAATTAAATATTATTTAATTAGATTTATTTTGGGCTTGATTAGATCAAGTCCAATTGGTTTATTGGATAAGCCAAGTGCAAGGAAAAACTAGTCTTAGTTCAACTAGGACTTGGATCAATCTAATTTCTAATTTGATTAGAAAATTAAATCAGATTTAAATCTAATTTAATCTGATTAAATTAGGTTCTTAATTGGGTTAAGATCTATTTTAATTGGGTTGATCTAATTTAGATTTGATTTGGTTTGGGAAACCAAATTAAAACAAGTCATAAGACAGAATCCTAGTAAGACTAGGATTCCACCTTGCACCACATAATCCTTCTCCACGCCCTCTCTCTTATTCAACGCCAATCTCCACTTATTTTGTGTGACAAAAGCCCTCTCCCAGATTTCTCCCACGTTCACAAAAGGTCTCCTCTCTTCTTTCTTACATGGAAGGTGGTTTGGATCAAATCTAAAAGGAATAAGTTTGGATTTCGAATTCTATGAGATAGAGTTTTAGAAATCCAAAACTCTTTCAATTTTGCACCGAATTTATCCAATTTTTTTTTGGAATTTTCATGGCTTTTAAGGTATACATTGTGCACCCTTTTCTGGTGATCCATGCACAAAAATATGAAGGAGGTGCTCAAGAGTTGGGCGTCCCTTAACTTGCCATGTTTGGATAAGCCTTGACTAGGTGTTTGACCTAGACAAAGACTCTATCATATATCTCTATATAAGATGAGTTTCTTTATAAAATTTTAGGCAAATTAGAGAATTGAGAGGCCTTTGTTCCATCCAAAAATCAGAGAGAAATACCTTTGGGTCGTGGAGATATAAAAGATACAAGTTTGGGTGTCTAGAGAGAAAAATGTGAAGAAGAAGAGGGTCTTCTTCTTGGGTTTTTGTTTTCATATCTTTCCTCCCTCCATCTTGAGTTTCCTGAGAGTGTATTAGATCTGAAACTCCTCCTTTTACTTTCCATCTTTGGAAGAGTCCAAATCAAGAAGAAGGCGGTACCTGATCAACCATCAAAGAAGGATCAACGCAGTACTAGCATACTGTGCTGATTTCCTGAAGCAGGACTTCTTATCGAGATTCGTGGGCTTGTGTGGATGACTCCTAGAGGCCGGACGCGTGTGTGGCTTACAACATCATCCTCAAGCCCAGATCAACAAGGTTAGAACATCTAACTTGCAAGGTAATAGATCTGATCTATTGTTTAATACATACATTAGATGTAGTATAGAAACATGTTGATATGATCAACATGTAGTTCATACTACATTTATATATATTTTAATTTTTGATTTAATGCTATGTAATAATCATGTAATAAGATCTTAGATCTAGGGATTTTCTAATTTTAAAAAATAAATTTTGATTTATTTTAGTCTTCCGCTGTATGATCTTGAAAAAGTTTCAAGATCTAACCCTGAAACCCTAGATCTGATTCCTTCACTACCGACTTCCGACCTTCGGCGACATCTCTCCGAACCTCTCTGACAGCCGAGCCTCCGCAACACTCCCAAGTTTTGCCGACGGATAAGCCCCCACCAGCGTCGGTCGGATTCTTCATGATGGACGGACTCCACCCAAGTTTCCACGATGATCGACCACCTTCTAGACTTCGTCCGGACTCCGACGGGAGCCGGACTCCGCCTACGACTTCACTTGCAGGTAGACTCCGTCCGGACTCCTACGGGAGCCAGACTTCACCCCCGACTTTGATCGCAGGTAGACTCCGTCCGGACTCCTACAGGAGCCGGACTCCGTCTTTGACTACAACCGCAAGAAGACTTCGTCCGGACTCCTACGGGAGCCAGACTTCGACCCCGACTTTGATCGCAGGTAGACTCCATCCGGACTCCTACGGGAGCCGGACTCCATCCCCGACTTCAACCGCAAGAAGACTTCGTCCGGACTCCTACGGGAACCAGACTTCGCCCCCGACTTTGATCGCAGGTAGACTCCGTCCGGACTCCTACGGGAGCCAGACTTCGTCCCCGACTTCAACCGCAAGAAGACTTCGTCCGGACTCCTACGGGAGCCGGACTTCACCCCCAACTTTGATCGTAGGTAGACTCCGTCCAGACTCCTACGGGAGTCGGACTCCGTTCCCGACTTCAACCGCTTGAAGACTTCATCCAGACTCCTACGGGAGCTGGACTTCGCCCCCGACTTTGATTGTAGGTAGACTCCGTCCGGACTCCTACGAAAGCCGGACTCCGTCCCTGACTTCAACTGCAAGAAGACTTCGTCTGGACTCCTACGAGAGCCGGACTTCACCCCCGACTTTGATCGCAGGTAGACTCCATCCGGACTCCTACGGGAGCCAGACTCCATCCCCGACTTCAACTGCAAGAAGACTTCATCCGGACTCCTACGGGAGTCAGACTTCGCCCCCGACTTGATCGCAGGCAGACTCCATCCGGACTCCTACGGGAGCCGGACTTCGCCCCCAACTTTGATCGCAGGTAGACTCCGTCCGGACTCCTACGGGAGCCGGACTCCATCCCCAACTTCAACCGCAAGAAGACTTTGTCCGGACTCCTACGGGAGCCGGACTTCGCCCCCGACTTTGATTGCAGGTAGACTCCGTCCGGACTCCTACAGGAGCCGGACTCCATCCCTGACTTCAATCGCAAGAAGACTTTGTCCGGACTCCAACGGGAGCCGGACTTCACCCCCGACTTTGATCGCAGGTAGACTCCGTCCGGACTCCTACGGGAGCCGGACTTCGCCCCTGACTTTGATCGCAGGTAGACTCTGTCCGGATTCCTACGGGAGCCGGACTTTGTCCCCGACTTCAACCGCAAGAAGACTTCATTCGGACTCCTACGGGAGCCAGACTTCGCCCCCTACTTTGATCGCAGGTAGACTTCGTCCAGACTCCTACGGGAGCCGGACTCCGCCCACAACTTCACTTGCAGGCAGACTTCGTCCGGACTCCTACGGGTGCCGGACCTCATCCCCGACTCCGGCTGCAGGTAGACTTCGTTCGGACTTTTACGGAAGCCAGACTCCACCCACGACTTCACTTGCAGGTACACTTCGTCCGAACTCCTACGGAAACTGGACTTCGCCCCCTACTTCAACTACAGGTAGACTTCGTCCGGACTCCTACGGGAGCCGAACTTCACCCCCAACTTCAATTGCAGGTAGACTTCGCTCAGACTCCTACGAGAGTCAAACCTCATCCCCGACTTCGACTGCAGGAAGACTTCGTCCGGACTCCTACGGGAGCCGGACTCCGAGCTCCTACCGCAAGCAACTCACTCCGAGTTCCCACTGCAAACGATCTACTTCAAATTTCTATCACGAGCGGCCTTGGCTGAGACTCCTCGACAAGTGATCCCCATCCGAGCTTCTACAGGGATCGAACTCCAATCGAGACCTGGACCCCCTGGCAGGCTGCAGTAACGGCCACGACTCTGCTCCACTCCCTGCAACAGATTCTGTGCGGCTCCATCACTCCCTGGCAGGCCGCAGTAACAGCCACGACTCTGCTCCACTTCCTGTGATGGATTCTGCACGGCTCCATCACTCCCTGGCAGACCACAATAATGGCCACGATTCTGCTCCACTTCCTGCGACGGATACCATGTGGTTTTTCCACCCTCTGGCAAGTCGCGACAACGGACGCCGCTCCACTCCCCACAACAAACTCCACATGGCATGTCCCGATGATGGCCATGATCCCACTCCATTACTCTTCGCAACAAACTCTTCCTGACCCTGGGTAGCTCACTGCCAGATGATTACAAACATCGCTATCAGTCTGTTGCCCCCTCCGCCTATAAAAGGGGGACCCCAGATACATTATTCTCTAAGCTCTAATTTTCTATCTCAAAACTCTACTAAAATTTTCGTTCGAGCACTCCATTCTTGTTGAGATAGAGAACTGACTTGAGCATCGGAGGGTCTTGCCGGAGCAACCCCAACTTCAGTTTAGACTTCTTTTGCAGGTCCCGGCGGCGATCGTGACTCTCTCGACTCCAGGTTCTCCGATGCAGGTGAATTTTTGCACCAACAGGATTGGCGCTAGAGGAAGGGGTGTGTCTTCGCAGCACCCTTGTTCTTAAAGGAGCACTAAACGGGACTGCCTCCAGTCATCTTTTCCGACATCCACTCCTCCTTCCCCCACTAGGTCTTTGCCCGATGCCTCCCTGCAAAGCATCCATGCGGCGATACATGGCCTCTACAGCTAGATCTCAGGCTCTGGCCTCACCTCCGATTTTCCAACCTCCTCCTCCTCCTTTGGCAATGGCGGTTGGTGCGGAGCAATTCGACCTACTGGTGCAGCAGGTCAGAAGCCTCACTGAAGCTGTGCAGGCCATGTGACAGCAGCAGCAGCCGCAGGCATCAGTACGACTAGAAAGAGCATCACCGGAACCCCAAAATCCGGCGGTGGGATGGGCCACTTGGGCCAGCCGCCCCGTCTTTTCTGGAAAGATGAATCCAAGGGTGGAGAGCCCTCAATCAGACCATGATTCCACCCCTGGAAGATCTCTACCTCCATTCTGCCAGAAGACCCTCGAGACTCATAGTCGAGAGGATTTCCTAGACCGGAGGCTCCAGGAGATGAACAGGCGGATCGAAGAGCTCCGCCACGCTCCCCTCGCTTATGGTGAGGACATTTGTACTGACCCTCCCTTTTCTCAAATGATCATGTAGGAACCGATCCCGCCGAACTTCAAACTCCCTCAATTTGAAAGCTACGACGGGACTTCGGACCCAGTTGACCACCTGGAGGCCTTCCGGACAATGATGCTGCTCCATGGTGCGCCCGACACCATTCTATACCGAGCCTTCCCATCCACCTTGAAGGGAGCGGTGAGAAATTGGTACTCGGTGCTAAAACCGGGTACCATCTTTTCCTTTGATCAGATGAGCCACCAATTTGTGGCTCATTTTGTTAGCAGCCGGCGCCCCCGGAAGGGTTCGGAGTCCCTCATCAACATCAAGTAGAGGGAGGGGGAGTCCATTCGGGCCTACATCAACCATTTCAATATCGCCGTGCTGGAGGTCCGGAACATGGACCAATCGGTAGCGATGGCCGCCCTGAAAGGCGGCCTTCAAAAGAACGATCTTTTATTCTCCTTGGAAAAGAAGTACCCCAGGGATTTTGCTGACCTGTTGGCTCGAGCCGAAGGGTACGCCCAAGCAGAAGTAGCCTTCAAAATGAAGGACGAGGAGACCACGAGAGAGTGGCAGGCGGGAGACTCGAGTAAGCCCGCAGTCGAAAAAGGGCCGAGAGAAGCTCGGCCACGTTCTCGAACTCCTTCCGGGCACAAGCGCGTCTAGACTCCTCCTCAAGCACGTAGGCAGGGAAGCCCGGATCGTCGGGCTCGGCGAGGCTTTCCCCCAGAAAGATTCTGCAACTATGCCCTCCTCAACGCATCAAAAACCCAGGTGCTGATGGAGGTCAGAGAGCAGCTCCCTAGGCCAGAGAGGATGTGCACGCACCCCGGGAAGCACAATCGTAACAAGTTCTGCCTCTACCATCGCGACTACGGCCACGACATGGAGGAATGCATCCAGCTTCGAGATGAGATCGAGGAGCTCATCCGATGAGGTCAACTTGATAGGTTCATTCGGTGCTGGCCTGAGGATAGAGAAGATCGGCCAAGGGCCCTGCCGTAGCCTGAGCCGCCAAGGAGGGAAGAGCAGCTCGAAGATCGGCCTCCAATCGAGATCATCAACTCCATCTCTGGAGGACCTCGATAGGAAGCAGACCTTCCACGGTACTAGGGTTTGAAAATTTGTAAATGTATAACGAATGGCTCTACTTTAAATCAAGATTCCTTTCAGATCTGCACATCTTTTCCTTTTTGGCACGGACTTATAACGACAGGGGATGACCCCTTTGGACAACAAAAATAAACCCTAATGTGGGCAAAGTCGAAGGCCCGGTTACCCTTAGACCGGATGGGGGGAAAGGCCAAACAGTGCCCATATGCGCTCCCACAGCCATGTTAGGGACAGGAGGAGAACCTCGCCCTAACATGAGCAAAGTCGAAGGCCCGGTTACCCTTAGATCGGATGGAGGGAGAGGCCAAACAGCGCCCATATGTGCCCCCACAGCCATGTTAGGGACAGGAGGAGAACCTCACCCTAACATGAGCAAAGTCGAAAGCCCGATTCTCCTTAGACCGGATGGGGGGAGAGGCCCTGCAACGCCCACATGTGCCCCCACAGCCATGTTAGGGATAGGAGGAGAACCTCGCCCTAACATGAGCAAAGTCGAAGGCCCGATTCTCCTTAGACCGGATGGGGGGGAGGCCCTGCAACGCCCACATGTGCCCCCACAGCCATGTTAGGGACAGGAGGAGAACCTCATCCTAACATGAGCAAAGTCGAAGGCCCGGTTACCCTTAGACCGGATGGGGGGAGAGGCCAAACAGCGCCCATATGCGCCCCCATAGCCATGTTAGGGATAGGAGGAGAACCTCGCCCTAACATGAGCAAAGTCGAAGGTCCGGTTACACTCAGACCAGGTGGGGGGAGAGGCCCCGCAGCGCCCATATGCGCCCCCATAGCCCTGTTAGCGACAAGGGGAGGACCTCATCCTAACCTGAGCTAAAATCGATTATGTCAGAAATAGGAGAGGAACCCTATCCTGATGCCAGTCAAGATCTGGTCATTTAAGACCAAATAAGAAGAAGGAAACCTTCCCAACGACCCCCTCGCGCTCCCGCGACCCCACCAAGAGCAGAGGGAAAACCCTCACTCAAAAAAAAAAAAAGAAAAAGGGGAGGGGAGTTAAAAAGGAAAGTGACGGACTGCATCAGTGATGAATGAAAAACAAATTGCATCAAAGATGCAAGGAACCTCATCTTAGCAAGGATTGGGGTTCTTATCAAAATTTTTGACCTTCAAGAAAGCTCTCAACATGAGCCAGAGATAAGGCGGCTTCCTCAGGGCGATGATAAGCCTGGACCTCCCAGCTTGAACTCTAAAAGGAGGTGTCAAACCCGAGTGGTCCCGGACAAATCAGCGGCCATAAACAGAAGGACGGGTTAATGCGACGGTGATCGGGTACTTTCGAATGACATCGATATCGGACAATGCAAAAGCCGAAGGAAGCTCGACAAATGACAATTCGACACATGAGTAAAAGAGGTAATAAAAACCTTTTTATTTCATTGGCAAAATGTGCATTACAGAGCCCTTGAGGCTGAAGAAGAAAGATGACAAGAAAAGCAAGCCGATGCGGCGATGCCCAAGAACCTCCAGACGACATCGACATCAAAAAGAAAAAGAAAAGAAACAACGCCAACAAACAAACAAACGGCAAAAGAAGACACATAGGAGGATGAAAGACAAAAAGAGCCCTAGGAGGGCCCGACTTCTCCCGACCTTGGACTTTCGGCTTCGACCCTCATCAGGGAGTACCTTAAGCTTTCAACTTCTCCTTCCAATTCCTTCTCTCTCATTAGCATCTCCATATATCTCTGATGAAGTTGCTGGCTTTCGTTCTCCACCTCTCGATGCCTCTTTCTCAGGACCTTGGATTCTGCCTCTGCATCCTTGACTGCCTGCTGCTCGTACACCAGCTGGATCTTCAATTACTGCAGTTCGGCCTTTCCCTCCCCAAGGGCGACGGATAGCTCTTCTATGGCTCTTCTCAAGGATTGGAGTTCGTCGGGACCCTGAACGGGAGCAAACTGAGCCCCTTCAGCTAGCTGCCTTTGAAGGCGGGTAACCTCATCGGTCGCTATCCTAAGCCTCCCCTTGTATTCGTCCACCTGCTTGCGTCAGCCGGCCCAGTATGCGTCATAGCTCACCTCGACATCCTGGAGCTGTTGCTGAAGGTCGGAGACCTTCTTCGACCATTCCCGATCGCTGTCGGTCCGAGTCAAAAGCCGAGATGAGCTTCCTTCCAACTGGCTAATCTTCTCCTGTGCAGCCGACAGCTCCACTCTGAGAGAACTGATCTTGGCAGCTTGAGCCCAAGATCAGTCACTGGCGTGCTTCTTGTGTTCCTCGAGCTCCTTCTCGAAGTTTGCCTTCCTCCGACTGTACTCCATGATCCCCTTCACGTGGAGGTTCCGGAAGCGGGTGGCCTCCGCGGTGGCTTCAGAGTGGCTCTCCCTCAACCTGCGAAGCTCGCCGTCCATCTTCTTCGACCTTTTTGTTAAATGAAGAACTTCCTTCTTCAGACGCTGGATCGTGGACTTCAGCAGAATCCCCTGTGGCAGGGGAAGCACTTCGGCAGGACACTGCCATCGGGAGACAAAAGCGTCAAGACGCATCCCATTGCAGAAAGAAAAACAAAAAAGGAGGAGGAAGGAAGAGTGGAGAAGCCCTCCATAAGGAGAAATTCAACTTCATTGATTGAATATTTCTTAAAGACAAAAAGGAAAAGAAAAATTGCAGTAAAAAAAAAATACAAGGTCAGAGGTCTCAGACCTCTGAAATAGGAGTTGGAGAGCTCGGTGTTCCTGGAAGGGGGGCTGCGGTGGCAGTAGCAGTGGGAGAGGGACCAACTTCGTCTTCAGACACCTCGCCCAAGAAGCTGAGATCGAGCTCGAAAAATTTTCTGACCACCTTCTCCTGGCAGAGCTCGAATCCTTTGATGAATGCTTCTTGGCCGAACTTGATGTTCAGGTCCCTCATCTCCGCAGAGGCCTTGAACTCCTCCACCGCAAGAACCCTGGCCTCCGAGACCAGGACCGGGATCAGCTCCGCCAAATTTACGACCTCGACCTCCGCCTTCCTCACCGTCTCCTTCGAGGTCTGCTTCTCTTTCTCTAGGGCCTGCTTTTCTTTCTCCAGGGCCTCTTGGAGGGTAACTACCTCGGCTGCCTTTTCTTTGAGGCGAGCGACTTCGGCCCAATGACTCTCCTCTGCCTGGATGGCGTCCCTCCTCGCCCGATTCGTCGCCTCGATATTGGCAAGGAGCTGGTGCTCGATCTGCAAGGGTGGCTAGGAGGTCAGAACGGAGGTCGAGAAGCTAATTAAATGAAGATCTGTTTACCTCAAGAAAGGACCCTAGGGAGTCCCAAACCTGCTGTTCAGGATCGGCGTGATCAATCCTCTCGACGACCTCGGGAAGGATGCAGCCGTCAATCAACCGCTTTATCAAGTCCCTGTCATTGAAGGGATTCTCCCCCAGATCTTCTTCGGAACCGTGGGATTCTTTGATGGCGGCCCGATGGCTACTCACCCTGCGGGCCACCGACTTCCTTCTCCTCCCCCTCTCGGCCCCAGGCACCATCTCGATGCGGTCCCCTGAGGTAGGAACCTCAGCGGGAGAGCTCCTTGAAGAGGCCCGGGGAGCTGGGGGCTCAGCATCTGAAGGAACGTCGACCGCAGGGGCCGCCTGGGCAGGCACGGTCGAGCTCATCTCCTCCATTCTGGCCTTCTTTGCTGATCCGGAGGCCGCGGTGCCTTTCCTTTTGTGGGCCTTGAGGCCCCTGGCGAGCATCCGTGCTGCTTCGACGTCCATTCCTAAAAAAAAAAGAGAGAGAGAGAAAGAAGATCAGTGATGGGGTGAAAAAGGAAGAAGCGACATGCAAAAAAAAAAAAAAAAAGGAAAGAAGAAAGAAAAAGAAAAAGAAAAAAAAGAGAAGAAGAAGAAGAGCAGGAGAAAAGAAGAGGAAAGGAAAGGTGGGATACTCGTAGGATCCTGGGGACTCAAGCCGATGTTGAACAAAAATTGCTCCTTCAGAAGGTTGGGAAGGGAAGGAGCCGAATAACCAAGAAGCTTCTGGGCGGCCTGAAGGTCGTCCTCTCCCAGGCTAGGAGCCCGACGGACAGAGTCCCTCAGAGAGCCCCAAGGGGGCAGTCCCAGCCTCAAAGTCGGGCAGTGGATGAAGAGGTACTTCCCCTTCCAGTTGTGGATTGAAGAGGGAGCACCTTTCAGCAACCCCTTCTTGCCAAACTGGGGGAGAAATACCACCAGTCCTTCATCGAGGGGTGGCACTTGAAGGTGTAAAAATACCTAAACAAAGAAAGAGATGGCTGGACTTTGACTACATGACAAAGGGAGAGGAACCCTATCAAAAACCTAAAGGAGTTCGGTGCAACTGAAGCTAAAGAAATGTCTAAAAATGGAAAAGGGCAACGACGAAGGGCGGAAGCAGAAGCCGGAGTCCGACACGGAAGGCCTCCTGATATAGGCAGAAGCGGCCAGGCGGGGGGGGTGCTAGCCCAGTCGCTGGGATCGGGGAGCTCCAAATTGTACTCCGGAGGAACTCCATACTGAACCCTTATCAGTAGGAGTTCATCTGGAGTCAGAGAATAGGGAATGGCACCCGACGCAAAAATCGGGCGAGGCCCAGTCCCAGATGTGGATTCGTCTATAGTGTGGGGGTTCTAGGGGGCTGAGGCGGACGAACTCCCGGAACCACTAGAGGCGGAGGTGCCGGAAGATATTTCGAATAAGGACCCTAAAAATCCTAGAGAAATCAGGCGGAACAAGAGGTGAAAGGTTTGCGGGGAACCAAACCAAAGGAATGTGACAGAAGAAAAATGGAGGAAAAGGGGCACCCAAATGGCAAGAAAGGGAACGAAAGTTCTGGGACTAACCTAAGTCACTCCGAAGGATGCAGAAGGTGCGAGGACAGGGATGACTCGAAGGACACTTAGGGCCAAGGTAGACGCCAAGGAAGGTCAGAGCTCTCGAGGAGAAGACAGACACCGACAGAACTTTCAGACGGAATGAGGCCTCTAAAGGCGGAAAGACAGGTTTAAATAGACCTTGAGATCTGTCGCTATAATGATCGCGGATTTCTCCAGGCTAACCCACGCTCGCCACGTGTTCCACTCGCCACGGCAGGTGGCTAAAAGCGGTTGACAGCTGACAGAGCCATTACTGTGCCGTACCTGGGCCAGCGCTCCAGCGAGAATTTTGAAAGGTCCCTTCGGATCGCTCCGATTCGAAAAGACTCCAGCACACGCGCATTAAATGCCAGAATATCTGAGGGCGATCGTGCACAGGATTCAAGGGGACAACTTTGGCTGTGAAAATTTCTCTGTACTTCATTCAAAACTCGAACTTGAAAGTAGGGGGACTGGTGTTGGGTATAAAATACCTCCCAACCGAAGTTCGTGATAGGAATGACCCTCCGGGGATTCTACCGACTTCCGACCTTCGACGACATCTCTCCGAACCTCTCTGGCGGCCGAGTCTCCGCAACACTCCCAAGTTTTGCCGACGGATAAGCCTCCACCAGCGTCGGCTGAATTCTTCATGATGGACGGATTCCACCCAAGTTTCCATGATGATCGACCACCTTCTAGACTTCGTCTGGACTCCTACGGGAGCCGGACTCCGCCTACGACTTCACTTGCAGGTAGACCCCGTCTGGACTCCTACGGGAGCCAGACTTCGCCCCCGACTTTGATCGCAGGTAGACTCCGTCCGGACTCCTACGGGAGCCGGACTCCATCCCCGACTTCAACCGCAAGAAGACTTCGTCCGGACTCCTACGGGAGTCAGACTTCGCCCCCGACATTGATCGCAGGTAGACTCCGTCCGGACTCCTACGAGAGTCGGACTCCGTCCCTGACTTCAACCGCAAGAAGACTTCGTCCGGACTCCTACGGGAGCCGGACTTCGTCCCCGACTTTGATCGCAGGTAGACTCCATCCGGACTCCTACGAAAGCCGGACTCCATCCCGGACTTCAACCACAAGAAGACTTCGTCCAGACTCCAACGGGAGCTGGACTTCGCCCCTGGCTTTGATTGCAGGTAGACTCCGTCCAGACTCCTACAGAAGCCGGACACTGTCTCCGACTTCAATCGCAAGAAGACTTCGTCCAGACTCCTACGGGAGCCAGACTTCGCCCCCGACTTTGATCACAGGTAGACTCCGTCCGGACTCCTATGGGAGCCGGACTCCATCCCCGACTTCAACTGCAAGAAGACTTCGTCCGAACTCCTACGGGATCCAGACTTCACCCCCGACTTTGATCGCAGGTAGACTCCGTCTGGACTCCTACGGGAGCCGGACTCCGTCCCCGACATCAACCGCAAGAAGACTTCATCCGGACTCCTATGGGAGTCAGACTTCGCCCCCGACTTTGATCGCAGGTAGACTCCATCCGGACTCCTACGGGAGCCAGACTTCGCCCCCGACTTTGATCGCAGGTAGACTCCGTCGACTCCTATGGGAGCCAGACTCTGTCCCCGACTTCAACCGCAAGAAGACTTCGTCCGGACTCCTACGGGAGCCTGACTTCGCCCCCGACTTTGATCGCAGGTAGACTCCGTCCGGACTCCTACGGGAGCCAGACTCCATCCCCGACTTCAACCGTAAGAAGACTTCGTCAGGACTCCTACGGGAGCCGGACTTCATCCCCGACTATGATCGCAGGTAGACTCCGTCCGGACTCCTACGGGAGCCGGACTTCGCCCCCGACTTTGATCGCAGGTAGACTCCGTCCGGACTCCTACGGGAGCCAGACTTCGTCCCCGACTTCAACCACAAGAAGACTTCATCCAGACTCCTACGGGAGCCGGACTTCGCCCCCGACTTTGATCGCAGGTAGACTTCGTCCGGACTCCTACGGGAGCCGGACTCCGCCCATGACTTCACTTACAGGCAGACTTCGTTCGGACTCCTACGGGAGCCGGACCTCGTCCCCGACTCCGGCTGCAGGTAGACTTCGTCCGAACTTTTACGGGAGCCGGACTCCGTCCATGACTTCACTTGCAGGTAGACTTCGTCTGGATTCCTACGGGAACCGAACTTTGCCCCTTACTTCAACTATAGGTAGACTTCGTCTGGACTCCTACAGGAGCCAGACTTCGCCCCCAACTTCAATTGTAGGTAGACTTCACTCAGACTCCTACGAGAGCCGAACCTCATCCCCGACTTCGACTGTAAGAAGACTTCGTCCGGACTCCTACGGGAGCTGAACTTCGAGCTCCTACCACAAGCGACTCACTCTGAGTTCCTGCTGCAAACAATCTACTTCAAATTTCTATCACGAGCGGCCTTGGTCGAGACTCCTCGACAAATGATCCCCATCCGAGCTTCTACGGGGATCGGACTCCAACCGAGACCTGGACCCCCTGGCAGGCCGCTGTAACGGCCACGACTCTGCTCCACTCCCTGTAACAGATTCCGCACGGCTCCATCACTCCCTGGCAGGCCACAGTAACGGCCATGACTCTGCTTCACTTCCTGCGATAGATTCTGTGTGGCTCCATCACTCCCTGGCAGACCACAATAATGGCCATGATTCTGCTCCACTTCCTGCGACGGATACCACGCGGTTTCTCCACCCTCTGGCAAGTCGCGACAACGGATGTCGCTCCACTCCCCGCAACAGACTCCACATGGCATGTCCCGGTGATGGCCACGATCCCACTCCACTACTCTTCGCAACAAACTCCTCCTGACCCTGGGCAGCCCACTGCCAGACGGTTACAGACATCGCTATCAGTCTGTTGCCCCCTCCGCCTATAAAAGGGGAACCCCAGATACGTTATTCTTTAAGCTCTAATTTTCTATCCCAAAACTCTGCTAAAATTTTTGTTCGAGCACTCCATTCTTGTTGAGGCAGAGAACTGACTTGGACATCGGAGGGTCTTGCCGGAGCAACCCCAACTCTGGTTTAGACTTCCTTTGCAGGTCCCGGTGGCAACCGTGACTCCCTCGACTCCAGCTTCTCCGACGCAGGTGGATTTTTGCACCAATAATTTTATATTTCTTTCACTTAATGATAATGTGCTTCATGTTGATAATATGAAGAAAAAAAAGAGAGAGGATGTGAATGTCACATACCTCTGGTACTGTCGATTTGGCCATATAAATGGGTCAAAGATTAACAAGTTATACAAAGATAATTTCTTTGATCCTTATGATTATGAATCATATGGAACTTATGAATCTTGCCTTATAGAAAAAATGATCAAGACTCCATTTACTGGACATGGAGATCAAGTGAGTGACATTTTGGACCTTATACATATTGATGTATGTGGTCCAATGTCAACTCAAATCAGAGGTGGATACTCTTACTTCATCACATTTACTGATGATAGGTCAAGATTTAGATATGTGTATTTCATGAAATATAAATCCAAAGCTTTTGACAAATTTAAAAAGTATCAAAGAATGATCAAAAAATAAATTGGTAAAAGTGTTAAAACTCTTCAATTAGATCGAGGGAGAAAATACTTATCTAGTAGTTTCTCAATTATTTGAAACAAAATGAAATATTCTTTCAATGGATATCTCCTTGTACTCCATAATTAAATAAAATTGCAGAAAGAAAGAATCACACCTTATTAGATATGGTGTGGTCCATGATGTGTTTCATGGATCTTTCAATATCCTTTTGAGGATATCCTCTCGAGGCTGTAGCATATATTTTAAATAAAGTGCCTTCAAAATCTATTTTTAGCACTCCATATAAAATATGAAAAGAAAAAAGATCCAATCTTAAGCATATTAAGATTTGGGGTTGTCCGGCTTATGTGAAAAATATTGATGGATATAAGCTGGATGCTAGATTAGAAAAATGCAGGTTTGTAGGTTATCCTAAGGAGAGTATAGAATACTACTTCTATAACCTTGCTCAACAAAAGGTGTTCGTTGGTAGGCATGTCATTTTTCTGGAGAAAGAGTTTATCTAAGAAGGAAGTAGTGGGAGGTCTGTTGAACTTGAGGAAGTTCAAAACCTACAATCCATTCAGAATTTACCAAATAGTTTTCAACCAGTTGTACCCATTGTTGAGGCACAGCCATTACACATACCTCCTCTCTAAAGGTCAAGTAGAGTGCGTAATGTACTACTCAGGTATGGGTTTGTCATTGAGAATGACAATACAACCTACATCATTGAAAATGATGATCCCATGACCTATTCGAAAGCTATCATAAGTAGTGACTCTGACAAGTGGCTAAATGTCATGAAATCTGAAATGGACTCCATGTATGTTAACCAAATATGGAGTTTGGTTGACGTGCCTGAGGGTGTGACCCCAATAGGCTACAAATGGGTCTTCAAAAAGAAGATTGGAGCAGATGGTCAGGTAAATACCTATAAGGCCAGGCTGGTGGCAAAAAAATTTCAGACAAAAATAAGGTGTTGATTATGAAGAAATCTTTTCGTCGGTAGCCATGCTCAAGTCTATTCGAATAATGCTTGCTATAGCAGCATACCATGACTATGAGATCTGACAAATAACGTCAAGACTGCCTTCTTTAATTGAAATCTTGAGGAACAAGTCTATATGACTTAGTCAGAGGGATTTATCTCAAGTGAGAGAGCAAATCTGCAAGCTGAATAGATCCATTTATCGATTGAAGCAAGTATCAAGGAGCTAGAACATCTATTTTGATGAGACAGTCAAATTGTTTAGCTTTATCAAAAATATGGATGAACCTTGTGTGTATAAGAAGACTAGTGGGAGTGCTATTATCTTTCTAGTCTTGTATATGGATGACATATTGCTCATTGGGAATAATATTCCAATGTTGCAATCGGTCAAAACTTGACTATCACAAAAGTCTTTTATGAAAGACTTGGATGAGGCATTCTATATACTTGATATTAAGATCTATAGGGATAGATCGAATAGAATACTAGGCTTGTCCCAGTCTAGGTACATTGACCTTGTGTTGAAGAGGTTCAACATGGAGGAATGTAAAAGAGGTTACTTGCCCATAGTGTTGGAAAATATATCTCAAAAGCTAATCGTCAAGCTGTTGACGGTTGAGCAATCAAGTATTATAATTGATTTGTTAATAAATAAAATATATTTTTGGTATTTTCATCATAAGTTTTTATCTTCTAACGAACTTCATTGTTATGATGAAGTCCTTAGAACTATTCAGATTTGATAAAGAGAAGATTTATCGATTAGTCCTTAAAATTATTCACGATCAAATGATTGGCTGTTAATAAGGACGACAGCTTCTATCGAGCATAGGTCGCTGTAGTGTTAGATGTGTGCCCTAGATGCCAGATCGGCTGACATATTCCTGTACAAATCTAAGGGCAAAATTATAATTTTAACTATAAATGAATAAAAGGGTTATTCTTCTATCACATTGTGTACATTGTGTCTGTGATACATCCTTTGAGTTAGTGGGAATATTAATTCATATTTTCAAGAGTTGAAAATTTAAGGCATGAATTTACATAACTAACTCATAAACTGCTCCTGACCATAGGATCATCACGAGGATGGTGATCGATCCGAAAGGTTGGTGTACGATCGCTTTCTTAGGATAGATGAGTCTTGAGTCTACAGTGTGGAGACATCGAAGTGAGAGTACAGATATTCATTGAAAATGAGAGTACTGAGCATGACCATCTCGAGCAGTCATAAGGAAATCTACCTTCTCGTCGATGACTAGCTTGATGCTGCAGTTGTATGTTTAGTTCTTTGATCTGAGGTGCATCGTCGGATCACCTTGAGTATGTTATAGTTTGACTACACTATAACTCGACCTCCTAGACATCCAAAATCCTGAGGTGTATGTTGGCTGTAGCATATTCATTGTAGGAAGCAGATCGCATCAAGATGGGACATATCAACCTCGGTAGATGAGAGGAGTAGTCCTATGGTGATCAAAAGATCGAGTCCTTAAGCCCATGGCCATGGCAAAGTGAAATAATGGAAAAGAGTTTTCCATTGTGGTTTCACATCAGACTCGAATCGATCGATTGATTTATATGACTGATGTTGGGTTTGACGAGTTCACCTTAACCCTAATTCAGTCGGGACTCATGATAGAGGAACTCAATCACACAGGTAGCTGCACTGAGAGGTTCATCTTCAGTTCTGATGGGTTGCCACCATATACTGTTAGGTGTCACTGATGGAATTTAGGAGCAATTAGAATGATTTTGATGATCGATCATTCTAATTGTCTGAATCAGAAGAGTTTTGATCCATCGAAAGGAGTTTCGATGATGTCGATGATGAGATCACGACATGTCTCATTACCATACAAAATTAAACCTAACTAGGTCACACAAATAAGAGTTAGGGTCTGGATGTCATCAATTGGCTAGCCCAATTGATTTGGATAAGATCCAATTAGGTTCAAGAAAATCGTGCTAGCACTCGATTGAGCCTAACTTTCTCCTCATGTAATCTTTTCTGTCTCTACTGAGCCAAATATGATCTGGCTCATCCAGAGAACCTTGAAAAGGTTTCTCTCAGTTTAAATAAAGCTTGTCTAGCTCAGAAAAGGCTTGTCTTAATTCATGAGATGAATTTAAGACAACACCTGCTAATTTCTAGCACCTGCCAATTTTATTTTAGGATATCTATCAAAAGTTGACATATGGGTCTTAAACTGAAGAGGACTTATTGGAGGATTTTTATGGAGTGTCCATATGCCTAAACCTAATCAAATTGGGTTCCATAATCAGATTATGGCATGAGCCCAATTGGATTTAAGTGGGCGCCCCAAATGGATAAGAACCAAAGAGTCCTGATAAACTTGGACTCTTTGGCGCCACCTTATTTAAGCCTATCCATTGTTGGTGCCAACATAGGAGAGAGCATGGGGATTCTTATCTGGTATGATCAGATGATATCACTCCACCAATCAGAATTTTTCCAAAATTTATTGGAATTTTTTGATTGGTCGAATGATGTGGCACTGCGTAGCATACAGGGTCTATATAAACCCTGCTACACCTAGGGTTTCAGGGTAGAACTTGTTTTGTGCAAAAAACCCATTGACTACTGCCTCCTCCCATCTTCTCTATCACCTCCCTGCTCTCCTTTCTCCCCTATTCATGTCCAAGAAGTTGGACATTCATCTGACATAGGTGCAAGGCATGGTGACGCCTGGAACAGAAGGCTGTAGGACTTCTTCGACAGGCTGCTGCTCCAACTTCAGAAAGACTTTTGAAGATCTTCCTAATCAGATTTAGATCTGATTTTTGGAGCATAGAATCATGAGGGGAAGATATTCTAGATCCTACCTAAGTAGATATTGGTAGAGGCCAGGTGCTTGCGTGGCTACATCAAAACCTCAGGCAGTGCTGCGATCATCTATAGGGTAATTAGATTACCCTTGAGGTATGTCTATGTTTCTCATACTTTTAGATTTAATTTTGAAATTAAAATATTAGATAATAAAATTAGATCTAATAGAAATTAGATCTAAAATAGCGTAGGATAAAATTTAAAATTTATTCCACCCCAGATTTGATGAAATCTGGAAGATCCTACACAGGAAAAATGCAGTTTTTCCTTCAAGTGGTATCAGAGCCAGGTTGTTGGCTCTATTTCAGATCTAATTTAGATCTGATTTTAGTTTTAATTTATCTGATATTAAAAGATTTTAGATATCACATCAGATGTGATAGGATCTGAAATTAAAATATTTAAAATTAAATCTAAGATGATCTAACATGCATGAGATGCATGACTAGACTAGGATTAGTTGAATCTATGAATAGTCTTAAGTTTTATATTTTAATGAGATTAAAATATGATTTAAATCTAATTTATTCTCTATTTTTTTGATGTTATAAGTGTTATAATCAGATAAAAAAATAGAAAATAAAATTTTAATTTTTTCATAAAATTAATCTGTTACATGCCTAGACTAGTTGTAGAACTGATCTAGTAACTTGTCTAGAATAGATTTAATTTTGAATAGTTCAATTTAAATCTTATTTTTTAGATATTATATGTGATGTATAAGATCTGAAAGCATGTTAATTAGATTAATTTTTGATACATGAGATGTATGCAAAGCATGTATTAGTTAGATCTTAAATTGTATATGTGATATGTTAATTTAGATCTAACTAGTTTTGTAGTTAAATTTATATATCTGGTTAAGGTATTCCTCATGGCCGTCCGATCATAAGAATGAAGTAGGATTTAAAGGCCCTTTTCTCCCATTCAATGGGGTGTTCATATGACGTGTAGGGGTACCGCGTGTTCATCCTTAATCAGAAATCAAAACTTACTTTTCTGCAAAATCTTAGATCCTAAAACCCTAAGATTTATTATACATGCTTTTTTTTTATGAACCCAAAACTTAATTAATATATTAAGTTTATGATATTAAATTAGGTCTAAAATTGAAAATTTCAGATCTAAGATATTTTCATAAGATTGGGTTCGGGCTTGGGTAGCTCAATTAGGTCTAGCGGTTGATCAAATCGAATCAAGAGTTGGTTAGGTGAAATCATGAAAGCTAATAATTAACCAGCCTAATAGGATTAAGTCTGGGTCAAGGTCGAATCACATTTAGATGTGACTCGATCATGTTAAGACCTAATTTGGCTCAGAGGTTAGAGTCTGGATTGTAGGCTAACCCAATTAGTTCTGGTTCGACAATTTGATGTCTAAGGTAAGTTCGGCAGATACGATCGATTGGTTTTTAATTGGGAGCTACTCGACTCGAATGCGTTCTTATCGAGTTAATGGCATATCCCTTCCACCGGTCTCACTTACCTGGCCATATATGTCGACCCAGTTTTGATTTGACGTGGCTAACAATTCGAGCTAACCCATGTCACTAGGTTAGTCATAATTGTTATTACTATATCAAGTCAAGTTTAAAGAGACCTAAATCAAATCTCCCTAAGAAAATATTAAGTCTAGGTCTTCCACCATTGTGGATGTGCGAGCCTTTCCCGGGGTTGATTGTTCTCAACTGGTTACAGTGGCTCAGTTGCACTGGAAAGATGCAACCATGTCCATTAGGCATTGGATGCTACGGATTAGAGGATGGGTTGGGCTCAATATTCCAGATACGGTGAGGGACCCAATCAGGAATCTAGTTCATGCAAATGGTGGGTTTGGCTTAACTAAGGATTGGAGTAATATCCCGAATACGGTGAGCTTCATGAATTAGAGACCAAGTTTTGGGTGCACCATGATTAGAGAATCATTGGACAAGAGTTGTCCACTCATCGGTTGACCCATCACCAATAACTGTTAGGTGAGGTGATGAGCCAGTCGGTAAGACCGCACCACCCACTAGAAATCACTAATCATGGAGATTTTCACATCTCTACCAAGGGAGTGTAGGGATCTGAGAAAATAGTGGGAGCCTAATTTGTTTAAAAATAAAAATCCTAAATAAATTGGTTGAGTCTGATTACAAAATTTAACTAGAAACTTTCGACTCTCTACAGGAAACATGTCTGCCTCAAACCCCCTGACCAAAATTCTAGACACTCATAGACTGACTGGACCAAATTTTAAGGACTAGTTGAGGAACTATAGAATTATTCTGGATTTCAAAAAATTGACTCATGTCTTGGACCAGGACCCACCTGCCATGCCAGTACGTCCGACTGCTGAACAGAAAGCGTCTCTGGAAAAGTGGACGGACGATGATAATAAAGCTAAGTACTACATGTTGGGTGCAATGTCTGATGACTTGCAGCACCAACATAAAAATATTTTGACTACCCGTCAAATGTTGGCTCACCTACAAGAGTTGTTTGGTGAACAGAGTCGCGCAGCCAAGTATCAAGTATGTCAAAGATTTTTTAAGGCCAAGATGCATGATGGGCAGTCAATCCAAGATCATTGTTTGACAATGATCAAGGATCTTGAGGAGCTTGAGAAGTTCGGTATCATCTTAGACAAGGATTTTCAGATTGATGTCATCCTTCAGTCCTTGTCCGATACATATGGTCAGTTCATCATGAACTTTCATATGCATAAGATGCAATGTACCTTGGTCGAGTTAATGAATATACTGGTTATGGCTGAGCTTTCAATGAAAGGTTCAAAAGGCTCAGTTCTTACTGTGGAGTGGACTTCTTCCAAGAGAAAGTCTTTTGAAAAGAAAAAGAAGTCTGCGAAGAAGCAGAAGGTGGATGGGAAGAAGAGGAAGTGAAACTGTCCTCAATACCTGGTCATCCTGAAGAATAAGAAGGATGGTCCTTCTGGAGGTATGCTCATTATCGAATCTAACCTTACGATTTCTTCTGCATCCAGTTGGGCACTTGACTCTGGTTCTAGTGCTCATTTGTGCACTTCTATGCAGGGTCTTGAGGAGAGCAGGAGGCTGAGGGATGGGGAGATGATCCTACACGTCGGAAATGGAGCAAGAGTTGCTACCGTGGCTGTGGGAACCTACCCTCTGTGATTATCGTTAGGATTAGATTTAGTTTTAAGAGACAGTTATTATATGCCTGCAGCAAGCAGAAATTTGATTTCTGTTTCATGTTTAGCACAAGAAGGCTATGTGATTAGCTTTCATAAGGACCATTGTAATATTTTTTATGAAAATAATAAAGTTGCAAATGATTTTGTTATTAATGGTCTCTATCAGTTACATGTTGATGTATCTGTTTTTAATATTGAGCAAAATGTGAATGCCATAGGAATTAAAAGGCCTAGAGATAGTCTAAATGATAAGTATCTGTGGCACCTAAGGCTAGGTCATATAGCGGAAGACAGGGTTAACAAATTAGAAAAATTCGAGCTACTGAGTCTGTTGACTTTCGAGTCATATCCAGTTTGTGAATCATGCCTTCAAGGCAAAATGACCAAGCTTCCTTTTGTGGGACATGGGGAAAGAGCCACAGACCTACTTGCCCTAGTACATACGGATGTGTGCGGCCCATTTGATGTACCGGCTAGAGGCAACTTTGTCTACTTCATTACCTTTATCGATGATATGTCTAGGTACGGATATGTATTTCTAATGAAACACAAGTCTGAAGCATTTGAAAAGTTCAAAAAATTCAGACATGAGGTAGAAAAAAAAATAGGAAAGCCCATTAAGGTTCTTCGATCAGATCGAGGAGATGAATACCTTAGTCGAAAATTCCTAGACTATCTTAAGAACAATGGCATAGTCTCACAATGGACTCCACCTGGAATGCCTCAACTCAACGGTGTTTCAGAATGGAGAAATCGGACCCTATTAGATATGGTCCGTTCCATGATGAGCTTCAGGGACCTCCCTGATTTTCTTTGGGGATATTATCTCATGATAGCAATTTATGTATTGAATAGGGTTCCCTCTAAAACCGTTCCTACCACACCGTATGAGATATGACATGGTAAGAAGCCAAGTCTGAATCATCTCAGAATTTGGGGTTGTCCGACTCATGTCAAGAGACAGTAGACGGACAAGTTAGAGTTCAGGTGTTTTAGAGCTCGATTCATAGGATATCCTAAAAAGTCATTAGGATACTATTTTTATATTTTGAAAGACCACAATGTGACTGTGAGTCGAAATGCTATTTTTCTTGAAAAATAGTTTATTCAAGATGGTGGCATCGGAAGAATAATTAAGCTCAAGGAGAATATCTCCCAAGAGCAACGAGCTAAAGAACCTGAGGAACCCAATCAATTAGAACCAGTCCTAACACAACCTCTTCCACCTCATAGATCAACTAGGGTTTCCCATCCTCCTGAAAGGTACCTAGGTACCATACAAGAGAATGTAGAGGAAATGTTCCTCACAGGAAATGGGGTTCATGGTGATGATCCCAAGACCTATGATGAGGCGATATCAGATATCGATTCTGAGAAATGGTTAGAGGCAATGAGATCAGAAATTGACTCGATGCACTCAAACTAAGTCTGGACCTTGGTAGATCCATCTAAAGGTATTGTACCTATTGGGTGTAAATGGATCTTCAAGAGAAAGATAGGTGTAGATGGGAATGTGGAGACATTCAAGGCTAGGCTCATAGCGAAAGGTTATAGTCAGTGCGAAGGCATTGACTATCAGGATACCTTCTCGCCCGTAGCCATGCTAAAATCCATCCACACATTGCTTGTTGTTGCAGCCTATTTCGATTATGAAATATGACAGATGGACGTGAAAATGGCGTTCTTAAATGGACATCTTGAGGAAGATATCTATATGGAACAGCCGCTTAGATTCACATCCAGTGATGATGATCACAAGGTCTGCAAGCTGCAAAGGTCCATTTATGGACTTAAGAAAGCATCTCGGAGTTGGAATATTCATTTCAATGATGTGATCAAAATGTTTGGTTTCATCAAGAATGAGGAACCATGTGTGTTCAAAAAGGTCAGTGGGAGTGCAGTTGTCTTCCTTGTATTGTACGTGGATGACATCCTCCTAATTGGGAATGACATTCCCATGTTGACTCAGTCAAAATATGGTTGTCTAAGGAGTTCTCTATGAAAGATCTAGGAGAGGCATCCTTTATACTGGGTATTAAGGTCTATAGAGATAGACCAAATAGGATGCTGGGACTTTCACAGAAGATGTACATAGAGGAGGTGCTAAAGAGGTTTAGCATGAAAAACTCCAAAAGAGGTTTATTGCTTTTTAGACATGGCATTCATCTCTCCAAGAAGATGTACCCTAGCACACCTGAGGAGATTGAACACATGAGCAAGATCCCTTATGCTTCGGCAATAGAGAGCCTCATGTATGCCATGCTATGTACACAACCTGATATAGCCCATGCTGTGAGTGTCACAAGCAGATATCAGTCGAATCCAGGCAAAAAACACTGGACTTCTGTGAAATGTATCTTTAAGTACTTGAGAAGGACTAAGGATATGTTTCTGGTCTTTGGGAATGGAGAACTCCAGATTCAGGGATATATAGACTCAGACTTTATGTCTGATATAGATGATCGAAAGTCAACATCTGGGAGTCTGTTCATTTGTAATGGTGGTGCAGTTAGCTAGAAGAGTTCCAAGCAAATGGTGATTGCAGATTCCACCATGGAGGTAGAGTACATTGCTGCATCGGAAGCTGCGAAGGAGGCATTCTGGTATAAAAAGTTTGCCGTAGAGCTTAGAGTGATGTCATCGGATGCCATCCCTCTTTACTACGACAATAATGGTGCCATAGCCCTAGCTAAAGAGCCAAGGTCTCACCAGAAGTCCAAGCACATCGAGCGGCGATTCCATCTGATCCGTGATTACCTCGAAAAGGGTTATGTCGAGGTCAAGAGAGTCGACTCCACAGACAATGTGGCAGACCCGCTGACTAAGCCATTGGGCCAACAGAAGATCGAAGCCCACCTTGAGAAGATGGGACTTAGATATGTAGCCAATTGGCATTAGGTCAAGTGAGAGTTTGTTAGATGTGTGCCCTAGATGCTAGATCGGCTGACACATTCCTGTATAAATCTAAAGGTAAAATTATAATTTTGACTATAAATGAATAAAAGGGTTATTCTTCTATCACATTGTGTACATTGTGTCTGTGATACATCCTTTGAGTTAGTGGGAATATTAATTCATATTTTCAAGAGTTGAAAATTTAAGGCATGAATTTACATAACTAACTCATAAACTGCTCCTGACCATAAGATCATCACGAGGATGGTGATCGATCTGGAAGGTTGGTGTACGATCGCTTCTTTCGGATAGATGAGTCTTGAGTCTACGGTGTAGAGACACCGGAGCAAGAGTACAGGTATTCATTGAGAACGAGAGTACTGAGCGTGACCACCTCGAGCAGTCATAAGGAAATCTATCTTCTCATTGATGACTAGCTCGATGCAGCAGTTGTGTGTCTAGTTCTTTGACCTGAGGTGCATCGTCGGTTCACCTTGAGTGTGTTATAGTTTGACTATACCATAACTCGATCTCCTAGCCATCCGAAACCCTGAGGTGTATGTTGGCTGTAGCATATTCATTGTAGGAACCAGATCGCATCAAGATGGGATCTATCAACCTCGATAGATGAGAGGAGTAGTCCTATGGTGATCGAAAGGTCGAGTCCTTAAGCCCATGGCCATGGCAGAGTAAAATAATGGAAAAGAGTTTTTCATTGGGGTTTCACATCGGACTCGAATCGATCGATTGATTATATGACTGATGTTGGGTTTGACGAGTTCACCTTAACCCTAATTCAGTCGGGACTCATGATAGAGGAACTCAATCACACAGGTAGCTGCACCGAGAGGTTCATCTTCAGTTCTGATGGGTTGCCACCATATACTGCTAGGTGTCACTGGTGGATTTTGGGAGCAATTAGAATAATTTTGATGATCGATCATTCTAATTGTCTGAATTAGAAGAGTTCTGATCCATCGAAAGGAGTTTCGATGATGTCGATGATGAAATCATGACATGTCTCATTACCATACAGAATTGAACCTAACTGGGTCACACAAACAAGGGTTAGGGTCTGGATGTCATCAATTGGCTAGCCCAATTGATTTGGATAAGATCCAATTAGGTTCAAGGAAATCATGCTAGCACTCGATTGAGCCTAACTTTCTTCTCGTGTAATCTTTTCTGTCTCTACTGAGCCAAATGTGATCTGGCTCATCCAGAGAACCTTGAAAAGATTTTTCTCAGTTTAAATGAAGCTTGTCTAGCTCAGAAAAGGCTTATCTTAATTCATGAGATAAATTTAAGACAACATCTGCTAATTTCTAGCACCTACCAATTTCATTTTAGGACATCTGTCAAATATTGACATATGGGTCTTAAACTGAAGAGGACTTATTGGAGGATTTTTGTGAAGTGTCCACATGCCAAAGCCTAATCAAATTGGATGCCATAATTAGATTATGGCATGAGCCCAATTGGATTTAAGTGGGCGCCCCAAATGGATAAGAACCAAAGAGTCCTGATAAACTTGGACTCTTTGGCGCCACCTTATTTGAGCCTATCCATTGTTGGCGCCAACATAGGAGAGAGTATGGGGATTTTTATCTGATGTGATCAGATGACATCACTCCACCAATCAGAATTTTTCCAGAATTTATTGGAATTTTTTGATTGGTCGAATGATGTGGAACTGCGCAGCATATAGGGTCTATATAAATCCTACTGCACCTAGGGTTTCGGGGCAGAACTTATTTTGTACAAAAAATCCATTGACTACTGCCCCCTCCCCTCTTCTTCACATCCTCCCTACTCTCCTTTCTCCCCTCTTCATGTCCAAGAAGTTGGACATTCATTTGACATAGGTGCAAGGCGTGGTGACGCCTGGAACAGAAGGCTGCAGGACTTCTTCGACAGGCTGCTACTCCAACTTCAGGAAGATTTTTGAAGATCTTCCTAATTAGATTTAGATCTAATTTTTATAGCATATAATTGTGAGGAGAAGATGTTTCAGATCCTACCTAAGTGGATACTAGTAGAGGCCAGACGCTTGCGTGGCTACATCAGAACCTCAGGCAGTGCTGCGATCATCTACAGGGTAATTAGATTACCCTTGAGGTATATCTATGTTTCTCATACTTTTAGATTTAATTTTGAAATTAAAATATCAGATAATAAAATTAGATCTAATAGATATTAGATCTAAAATAGCATAGGATAAAATTTAAAATTTATTCCATCCGAGATTTGATGAAATCTGGAAGATCCTACACAGGAAAAAGGCGATTTTTCCTTCATGCAGGCCATATGGGTTGGTTATCCTCTTAACCAAGAAGTGTGGAGATATTGGTATGGCATACAAGTGAGATATAATGGTACATCACCATTGAACGTGACCAACTCTAGAGCATTTTGCTATCAAAAATATCTCTGATGGGATATAGGTATAAGTGTCCCTTGGACCTAGGATCACCTCAGTGACTTGCATGCAACTCACTGTGCTTTGATACTGGACTAACTGAATTTTTAATTCAGTGATGGAAGGCTTCTGGGCATGGTCAAATACTTATAAAGTCAGAGTATGATCGAGATGGGATTGACCACTCCAAGAGTTGAGAAGAATGAGTCACTGTATTTCAATTTAGCAAAACTTTGGCCAGGATAATCCATCAGATGGATTTGATATTTTGAAATACAATGTGGACAACCTAATCAAAGTTGATAGTTGAACTCTGAGGTGTCCTATGATCATTTTGGTCAAGGAGATGAATTATATGGAAACTATATCCGCATGGGTTCTAAGGATGTTGTTCTACACATTCGACCTATCCGGTCGTCGAGTACCATTGCTAGATGGTCACTTCGATTGGTACAAAAATTTATTTTTATACTACTAGCTTAGGTTTAGTCCTACGAGATCACATACATTAGAGTTCATGGTCCGATCGGATGGTTGATCAACAATTAAGAATCATTCTAGGGTTAAATGATCAATACGATTGACATTTAACCTAATGCAAGTGTTGCAGGAGGATCAATTTGCAATTCGTTTGCAAATTGGCTTAATTTGATTAAGCCAATGGACTGAGATTAAGTTTAATTGAATATGATTTAATTATATTTAGTTTGGGCTTGATTGGATCAAGTCCAATTGGTTTATTGGATAAGCCAAGTGCAAGGAAAAAACTGATCCTAGTTCAATTAGGACTTGGGTCAACCTAATTTCTAATTTGATTAAAAAATTAAATCAGATTTAAATATAATTTAATCTGATTAAATTAGATTTTTAATTATATTAAAATTTATTTTAATTAAGTTGATCTAATTTTGGTTTGATTTGATTTGAGAAACCAAATTAAAATAAATCATAAGATAGAATCCTAGTAAGACTAGGATTCCACCTTGCATCACATATGCCCCCCCATGCCCTCTCTCTTATTCCATGCCAATCCCCTCTTATTTTGTGCAACAAAAGCCCTCTCCCAGGTCTTTCCCATATCCAAAAGATTTTCTCTCTTCTTTCATACATGGAAAGTGGTTGTGGATCAAATCAAAGTAGGAATAAGTTTGGATTTCAAATTTTATGAGATAGAGTTTTAGAAATTCAAAACTCTTTTCTTTTTGCATCGAATTTACCCAAATTTTTTTAAAAATTTTTTATAACTTTTAGGGCATACATTGTGCACCCTTTGCTGGTGGTCCATGCACAAAAATAAAGAGGAGGCGCCTAAGAGTTGGGCGCCCCTTATCTTGCCATGTTTGGATAAGCCTTGACTAGGTATTTGACCTAGACAAGGACTCTATCATATCTCTCTCTATAAAATGAGTTTATTTATAAAAGTTTTGGTAAACATAGATATTTGAGAAATCTTTGGGACATCCAAAAATCAAAGAGAAAGACCTTTGGGTCATGGAGATATAATAGACACAAGATAGGGTGTCTAGGAGAGAGTAAAGAGAAGAAGAAGAGGGTCTTCTTCTAGGATTGTTAGTTTCATCTCTTCCCTTCCTCCATCTTGAGTTTTCTGAGAGTGTCTCAGATCTAAAACTTCTCCTCCTACTTATCATCTTTAGAAGAGCCCAAATCAAAAAGAAGAAGGCACCTAATCAACCATCGAAGAAGGATCAGCGCAGTACTAGCATACTGTGCTGACTTCCTGAAGCAGGACTTCTGGTCAAGATTCATGGGCTCGTGTGGATGACTCCTAGAGATCGGATGTGTGTGCAGTTTGCAACATCATCTTGAAGCCAGATCTGTAAGGTTAGAATGTCTAACTTGCAAGATAATAGATTTGATCTATTGTTTAATACATACATTAGATGTAGTATAAAAATATGTTGATATGATCAACATGTAGTTCATGCTCTATATATTTTAATTTTTGATTTAATGCTATGTAATAATTATGTAATAAGATTTTAGATCTAAAAATTTTCTAATTTTAAAAAATAAATTTTGATTTATTTTAGTCTTCCGCTGTCTGATCTTGAAAAAGTTTCATGATCTAACCCTGAAACCCTTGATCTAGTTCCTTCAATTGGTATCAGAGCTAGGTTATTTATTATATGATTATTTATATATACTTAGATTATTTTTTAAATTAAATCTAATTTATAATCTAATTATTAAATCTAAAATTAAAATTTAGATCAATCACGAACTGCAAGATTGTCCTGCTGTAAGGTTTACCCCTTACAGTGCAAAGATTGTCCTAGTTCGTGTAGATCTATCTTTAATCATAAATTTGTTAGATATGATATAGATTAAATTTATAATTTATTATATTTAAAAGATATTTAAATCTAAAATAAAATCTTTTTGTTAATAATTTTTATGCAAAAAAATTATTTAAAGTTGAAATTATTTCAATTACATGAATCTGTTTAGATTAGATCTAAAGTAGTTTCATATTTATTTCATTTGCATCTTGATTATGAATCAAATATGCAAAATAGTTGGTAGAACCATATTATAAAATTATTTTACAAATATAAAAATTATTTTCGAAAAGTCGAACCCAACCCTCAGCCCAAAACTTAATTAAGAATTAAGAAGTTGTTTGATTAGGTTCTAGGATTGTGAATTGAAGAACCTAAGACACAAACCATAACACATTGGGGTAATGGGTTAGTGGGAATTAGGTCCATTAATTGGGTTAGACCTATGGTTAGATTAAAAATAGACTTAATTATAGAATTGACTAAATCTAATCAATTGTTGTCTTAGATTAGGTCAAGGATTCTCTAGATCAATTACAATAGTTGTAGTTGGTGAAGTCCATGTCTTTAATGAGAACCAAATGGACTTGATTCTTGGCTAAGCGGTCTAGCATGAACTGTAAGGTTGATCTAATCGAAACTATTTAAACCAGTTAGTGTCTAAGGTAAACCAGACTGGTGGTTTTTAATTGGGAGCACGCTTATCTGGCCATTTTTTATGGTGTCTAAGGCAAGCTTTGGCCGACCCTCCCATTGATCGAACTTACCTGGCCTCTTGGTGAAATTATATTTTGATCGGATCACTTGACTATTCAAGCTGACCCATGTCAGCTAGGTAAATCAGTGTGACTAATTTAGGTACTCCTAGACCAGCACTTTTAATGGTCTCCCTTAAGCTGACTTGGTGAAGCCAGTGGGAGAATCATGATAAGCTGGTTCATCTGACCTTATCCTCTAAATCATTTAAATCTTCTAAAATTATTAGATCCTTAAAATGATAAAATTATGGAGATAACTGAGTCATAACCTCCCATTAAGGTGTTTGATAATGAGTCTATTAACTCAATAATCATTGCAGATCCAAAGGCCTGGTGCTTGTTGACTAATAGAATTATCACTCATCATATGACGACTTGGAAGTGTCTCTCTAATGGTGGTTTGGTTGGCCAACCAAAGTTGGGCTTAATCATTCGTTAGTTAGATGCACCAAGTATGGTCATGTTAATGGTTGGACCTAACCAGATCCTTACAGTGGAGGCCAAAGCCTACTGATTAGATTTCTGGGGCAAAATTAAAATTACTAAAAATTATTTAGAGAAACAATTGATTATGAACCTACCCTTAGATGTACATGGGTTGGCCAATCAAAGTTGGGCTTGTGTACAGTCTAAGTGGATTCTAATACCCACTAAGGAATTAGGGTAATTCCTCGAATTGAAGGTAGAGGCTATCAATTTGAATAAAATAGTGGGAGAAACCTTTTGATTAAAGTTCAAATATTTAGGTTTAATGAATCAATTACTAATTAGGTTATGGTTTTTCTTTGAGCAGATATGGCCACTTCCCTATCGCTCTGATCATTATTGGACAATGATAAGTTGGTAGGACCTAACTTTGATAGCTGGTACCGAAAGTTGAAGATAGTCCTGGAGCATGAACTGATCCTATATGTGATAATAGATCCTACACCTGAAAAGCCAGCTGTCAATGCATGTGGAACAGTCAGAGACACTTACCAGAAGTGGCTCAGTGATCGGACCACGGTGCGCTGTATCACGCTGGCTGCCATGAGCGAGAAGTTCAGTCACAGATTCGAGATGGCTCAGCCAAAGGACATGCTTCAAATGTTGAAGGATGCCTTAGGCACACCCGATGATGTGGAGAGGCACAAGACTAGTTGTGCCATTTTCAACGCCAAAATGTGGGATGGTGCCTTTATCACTGATCATGTATTGTATATGATCGAGCTGATGGAACGATTGAGCAAGCTCGGCTTTTCCTTGCATGACCAGCTTGGGAAAGATGCAATACTGAACTCGCTGCCCAAGTCTTATCTCCCATTCCTCACTCATTATAGAATGAGAAAACCTGAAGTAAACTACCACGGGTTACTGGGTTGCTTCAGAACTTTGAGAAGGATCACCAACTCCACAAGGAGTCAGTGAACTTAGTGGGAGGTTCATCTTCTGGTTCTCGATCCTTTAAGAAAGGGAAGAAGAATAAGAAGAAGAAAGTGAAGAAGGTGCAAGTTCAGGCTGGGACATCAGTGTAGGGCCAGACCAGAAAGATCAAGTCCGATAAGAGTCTATTCTACTGGCAAGCATCTTAGATTAGATAGTGTGTCAGATATCTACTTATGGTACTGTAGGCTAGGTCATATAAATAAGAACAGAATAAATAAGTTGACTCAAGAGGAAATCTTCGAAGTCAGTGATTGTGAATCACGTCCAACTTGTGAGTCCTATCTTCTAGGTAAAATGACCAAGTCACCTTTTACTAAAAAAGGTGAGAGAGCTACTGAGCTCTTGGGCCTAGTACATACTGATGTATGCGGGCCCATGAGCACAAATACTAGAGGTGGATATTTCTACTTCATAACTTTCATGGATGATCTATCCAGATATGGATATGTCTATCTGATGAAGCATAAGTCAGATTCATTTGAAATATTCAAATGATTTTGAAGTGAAGTAGAAAAACAAACTGGGAAGAATATTAAAACTCTTCGATCTGATCGAGGAGAGAAATATCTTTCTAGTGAGTTTCTCACATATCTAGAAGAGAATGAGATTCTCTTCCAATGGACACCTCCATAAACACCACAGTATAATGGTGTGTCTGAAAGGAGAAATAGGACTCTATTAGACATGGTCAGATCCATGATGGGTTTTGCCAGCTTACCGATATCCTTCTGGGGATATGCACTCGAATCGGCCCATTATCTGTTGAATAGGGTTCCAAGTAAGTCTGTAATTAAGACTCCATATGAGATATGGACAGGGCGTAAGCCAGCACTTTCACACCTTAGGGTCTGGAGGTGCCCGACCTATATCAAACATGTTGATCCTTGAATTGATTTTGATTATTACAAAGCATTTGAGGGGATTACTAATAATTCTGGCTTAGAAAAAGACTTATTGCAACTCAGGGGCAAAATCATAATTTTGTCAAGACCTGATCCAGAAGCCTCAAGAGCAAGAACTGAAGACATACAATCCATTGAAAGAAATTTTAACATTTTTGGAAGTGTATTTTGTAAGAAAATCAGATTTTTAATTTTGAGTCGACCCCATGAGTTGACTCATGGCTTAAAGGGTGGAACGGCATGCTAAAATTTTGGTTGACACTCTCTGTGAGTCGACCCCATGGGTCGATCCCTTGGCATGAGTCAACCCTATGAGTCGACCTCTGCTGCTTTGCAGGTCAAAATTATAGAACAGTCATTTTCTGTTCTATTCCACAGAGGTCGACCCTATGAGTCGACCCATGAGCATGAGTCGACCCTATGAGTCGACCCCTGTGATGGGAAAGTTTTGCAACGGCTAATTTTTATCCCATTTTAATTGCATTTAATACTCATTTAATGTGCTCTAACGGTTCTATTTCAGCTCAAATTACTCTCCACTATTATTTGAAGTTATATAAAGGGACTTAAAGGAGGGAATCAAAAGAAGAGAAGAAAGAGAGAGAAATTTTGAAAAAGATTCTTCAAGCATTCTTTTCAACCCTAAGCAAGAGCCCACTTAAAATATTCAAGAAGCTTTTAATTCAAGCTCACCAACTCCTCAAGTGCTCATTCAAGTCTCCAACTACCTTGAGGAAATCAGAAAGAGCTTCCTTCAAATTGCGTAAAGTGTATTTAATACCTTAGTCGCTCATTAAAGGAGCTTCTTTTGTATTTCTGTGCTGTTAACTGTAATACTCTTTTTGAGTCATTATTTTTTTTATTTTAGAAGGATTCCAAAATATAGGAAGGTTGATCCGAATCTTGAATCCGATTGTATTGGGTTGGCTTGTACCCAAAAAAAAAGTGGACTAGCTTGGGATAGCTAGAGTCAGAGTTTTCGACGAGTGTATTCAGGTTGAATACAAGTTAGTGGATTGGAATTTTCAAGTAGAACCTTGGAGAGTGGATGTAGGTACAAGGTTGGCATCGAACCACTATAAATCCTCTTATTTGTGTTGTGCTTAATTGCTCTCCTTTTAGACTTCTTTATTCTCTTGCATTCCTGCATCCAACCATTACCCTTGCATCAATTACACTCTCCTTACTTATCTTGCTATTGTTAAGTATTCTTCATAAGTTGTAAGTTAAGTTTAAATTTTTTAGAAACCCAATTCACCCCCCCCTCTTGGGTTGCATAGCTGGGCAACAAGTGGTATCAGAGCCCAGTGCTCTAGCTCTACTTTGATTTAACCATCAAAGAGTTAAAGATCTATGGCAACTCAAGTTGGCACTTCTCAAGCTGAGGGGCAGTCCACTAACCGACCTCCACTTTTCAATGGGTCAAACTATACCTATTGAAAAGCTTGGATGAAAATCTTCATTCAAGCACTTGACTATGATATGTGGAGTATCATAGTAAACGATCCTCACACACCCACCAAAATTATTAATGGTGTAGAATCAACCAAACCCAAAAAAGAATGGGATGAAGTTGATAAGAAAATGGCTTAACTAAATGCTAAAGCCATGAATATTTTGTATTGTGCCCTAGATACTAATGAATTTAATCGTATTTCAACATGCATGTCTGCTAAGAAAATATGGGATAGATTAGAAGTAACTCATGAAAGAACCAATCAAGTAAAAGAATCCAAAATTAACATGCTCGTGCATAAATATAAACTTTTTAAAATAGAGCATGATGAATCTATAACTAAAATATTTACTCATTTTATTGATATTATAAATGGTCTAAAAAGTCTTGGTAAGTCTTATTCTAACAGTGACCTCGTGAGAAAGATTCTTAGGTCATTACCAAGAACTTGGAAAGTCAAAGTGACCGCTATCCAAGAAGCCAAGGATCTGAACGTCCTACCCTTGGAAGAGCTTCTAGGATCACTGATGACACATGAGTTGAGCATGAAACAACACCAAGAAGAAGAAGTCAAAAAGAAGAGGACAATCACCCTCAAATCCATGGCTCAACTTGAAGAAGAAACTGATGATACAGAAAATGAAGAGCAGGATGAAGAAATGGCTCTCATTACTAGAAGGTTTAAGAAATTTTTGAGAAAAAGAAAACAAGGAATGTGGAAGAGGCCACCCATAAAAGGAGAATATAGCAAAGAAAAGGATAAGAACCAACCTCTTATTTGCTACGAATGCAAGAAATCGGGACATTTTAAGTCTGAATGCCCACAACTGAAGAAGGATCCCAAGAAGTACAAGAAGAAGGCCATGATGGCTACTTGAAGTGGAAGTGATGAGTCAAGCTCTGAAGAGGAAGACTCAAATGAACAAGCCAACTTGTGCCTTATGGCACATGAAAATGAGGTAAACTCTAAAACTCCTATTGACTTTATCTTTGAAGAACTTCATGAAGTCTTCTATGATTTAATTGATGAACTAAAGAAGCTAGGGGTAAGGAACAAGGAGTTAAAATCAAAGAATCAATCTTTATTGAAACAAAATGAGAGCATTTCAAATAAAAAATCTACCCTGCTTCAAGAAAATCTGAACTTAAAGAATGAAATTGCCAAGCTAAAACTAATAGTTGAAAAATTCACTTTAAGTTCTAATAAACTTAATATGATTCTTGAAAATCAAAAGGCTGTTTATGATAAGGCAGGTCTTGGTTACAACCCCTTAAAGAAATAAAAGTTTCTAAAAAATATCTATGTAAACTCTTCAAACAATAAGTTTTCAAACATTACTTATTTCAAATGTGGTAAAGTAGGTCACAAGTCATATACTTGTCTCTCTAATAATTTTTTAAATTCTAATGCAAAGAAAATATGGGTTCCAAAAGGAACCATTGTGACTAACCAAAAAGGACCCAAGAAAGCTTGGGTACCTAAAGTAAAAACTTGACTTTTGCTTGCAGGTGTGTCTAGCATCCCAAGGAGCAAACCAAAAATGATATCTTGATAGCAGATGCTCGAGACACATGACTGGTGATGAATCCCAATTCATCACACTTGATGCTAAAAATAGAGCGATGGTCACCTTTGGAGATAATGGCAAAGAAAAAATCATCGGTATAGGTAACATTGGTATCACTCCCTCCAAGTATATTGAAAATATTTTATTAGTAGATGGTTTAAAATATAATTTATTAAGCATCAGTCAATTTTACGATAAAGGATACAAAGTTATTTTTGAATATTCTGTATGCATTGTAACAGTCCTGCTAATGAAGGCATTAAATTTGTTGGGCATAGGCATGGCAATGTTTATATGGTAGATTTGAATGATCTATCCAAAATAAACATGCAATGCCTAGTATCCTTAAATGCCAAGATTAATGAGATTAGTTGGCTTTGGCATCGTAGGCTTGCACATATTAGCATGCACTCACTTTCAAAACTCATTAAGAAGGAATTGGTTATTGGTTTACCCAAATTGAACTTTGAAAAGGATAGAATTTATGATGCATGCCAATTAGGTAAACAAACAAGAGCTTCATTCAAATCCAAAAATATTATTTCAACTTCTAGGCCATTAGAACTATTACATATGGATTTATTTGGACCTACTAGAACTACTAGTGTAGAAGGAAAATGATATGGTTTTATAATTATTGATGATTTCTCTCATTTTACATGGGTTTTTCTTTTGGCACGCAAGGATGAAACTTTTCAAGTTTTCTCTAAATTTTATCGAAAAGTCACAAATGAAAAAGATTTTTCAATTCAAAATATTCGAAGTGATCATGAAATCAAATTTGAAAATCAAGATTTTGAGAAGTTTTGTGATGAAAAAAGAATTGACCATAATTTTTCAGCACCTAGGACACCCCAACAAAATGGGGTAGTAGAAAGGAAAAATAGAATTCTTGAAGAAATGACCCGTACCATGCTATGTGAAAGCAACCTTCCACGATACTTTTGGGTGGAAGCAATTAACACAGCATGTTACATATTAAATCGTGCTTTAATTAGATAAATTTTAAAGAAAACTTCTTATGAGCTTTGAAAAGGAAGAAAATCAAACATTGCATATTTTCATATTTTTGATTGCCGATATTTTGTATTAAATAATGATAAAGAAAGACTAGAAAAATTTGATGTAAAATCTGATGAAGCAATTTTTCTTGGTTACTCCTCTTCTAGTAAAGCCTTTAGAGTTTTTAACAAAAGAACCTTAGTAGTAGAAGAGTCAATACATGTTGTCTTTGATGAAACTAACGATCTTTCTTCAAGGAAGAATAAAAGTTTTGATGATGCAGATCCTCTTATAGAAGGAGATCACTCTAAAAGATTCAATAATTCAAGATGATGAAGAACATAAAGACAAACAAGATGAGAAAGATGAAGAACGACAAGAACAACCTCAAGGTACAAACAATCTACCCAAAGAATGGAGGTATGATCACAGTCACCCCAAGGAACTAATCATTGGTGATCCTACACATGGTGTAAGAACTTGTTCTTCTCTTAAAGATGCATTCAATCATTGTACTTTTATCTCTCATCTTGAACCTAAAATCATAGATGAAGCTGAAAAAGATTTTAATTGGATTAATGCAATGCAAGAAGAACTTAATCAATTTGAAAGAAATAATGTATGGACCTTAGTATCTAGACCTAAAAACTATTCAATAATTGGCACAAAATGGGTCTATAGGAATAAATTGGATGAACATGGAAATGTGATAAAAAATAAAACAAGATTAGTTGCAAAAGGTCATAATCAAGAAGAAAGAATTGATTTTGATGAGACTTTTGCACCTGTTGCTAGATTAGAGGCAATTAGACTTCTACTTGCTTGTGCTTGCTTTATGAAATTTAAATTATTCTAAATGGATGTCAAAAGTGCCTTTCTAAATGGATATATTGCTGAAGAAGTTTATATAGAACAACTCTCAAGTTTTGAAAATCATGCTTTTTCTAATCATATTTTTAAGTTAAATAAAGCTCTATATGGTTTAAAACAAGCATCCAGAGCTTGGTATGAAAGGCTAAGCAAATTTCTACTTAATAATAATTTTTTAAGAGAAAATATAGACACAATCTTTTTCATTAAAAGAAATCAAGATGATATATTAGTTATACAAATATATGTTGATGACATTATTTTTGGATCTACTAATGAAACTTTTTGTCAAGATTTTACAAAGCTCATGCAGGGGGAGTTCGAGATGAGCATGATGGGAGAACTCACATTCTTCTTCAAACTTCAAATCAAATAAATGTAGGAAGAAATCTCCATCACCCAAACCAAGTACACAAGAGAATTACTCAAAAGATTTGGAATGGAGAACTCCAAGGCAATTGGCACACCCATGAGCCCATCATGTAAGCTTGACAAGGACGAAGAAGGTAAAAGTATAGACTTAAAATTTTATAGAGACATGATTGATTCTCTATTATATTTAACTGTTAGTAGACCTGATATTATATTTAGTGTTTGCCTATGTGCTCGCTTTCAATCAAATCCAAAAGAATCACACTTGAATGCAGTTAAAAGAATCCTCAGATATTTAAATGGTACACAAACTCTAGGATTATGGTATTCTAAGGACTCATTAATTGACTTAATAGGATATTCAGATGTCGATTTTGCTGGATGTAAATTAGATAGAAAAAGTACTAGTGGAACTTATCAATTTTTTGGAGTTAACCTAATCCCTTGGTTTAGCAAGAAATAAAATTCGATAGCACTGTCTACGATCGAGATCGAGTACATTACAGCCGGAAGTTGTTGTGCTCAAATCTTGTGGATTAAGCAACAACTCGAAGACTTTGGTATCAAACTTAATGAAACTCTCATAAGATGTGATAACACTAGTGCTATAAATCTCACTAAAAATCCAATTCAGCATTCTAGGTCAAAACATATTGAAATCAGGCATCATTTCATAAGAGAACATGTTCAAAATAAAGACATAATTCTTGACTATGTTTGTACTGAAAAATAATTAGCTGACATCTTTACCAAGACCTTAAGTGAAGATAGATTTTGTAAAATTAGGAGAGAATTAGGAATCCTTGATCCATCTGCTTAAGTGTCTCTCTGATTTCAATGTATCACCATCAAAAATCCTTTTAGCTTAGTTCTCATCTTTTCTTTTGAGCTCAAAAGCCCAAAATTATCATTCTCATAATCAATTTTTGAGTAAACATCCTTCTCCTAATGTTTCAATTTTTTTTCTGAAATTATTTCATCATTTTTCTAATTTTCTCTGTGCCATGAGTCAAACCCCAGGGTCGACCCTAGGATAAACTTGTAATATTGACTAAATCCTTCAGGTGCTTTCTTTTTGTTGGAAAACCTCCCTTGAGCCGACCCAACTCTTTGTCTTCTTTTTTCCACCAAGCCAAAAGACTCCCTCTCTTCTTCCTCAAACCCAAGTTTTTCTCCAAAACTCTTCTCCCACCATCTCTCACCCTCTAAATCGCCCTCTTGGAACCAAGCTCCTCCCTTTTCTCCTTCTCTATTTGGAGCGAGTCGAGCTTACCCTAGACTCTACCCGTCTTCTCCAAATCGGCACTCCTCTTCTCCAAAATCCTTATCCTTCCCCTAAAAACCTTTTATCTCTTCACACATTTTGCTCTCCTAAGTTCCTTTCTAGCTCTGGTTGTGCAAATGGCTTCGAAAATGAAGCTTCCATAGAGGAGGAAATCAGTTCGCGGGTTGGAAGAAAGTGTGCACCAGAAGAGACAAGCAACTGAGACCACATCAGCTTTAATCTCTGCTCCTGCATCTACTCCTGCTACAACTCGGTCTCCAATCAGCCCCAGTAAGGTACCCCTTTACGATAGGAAAGTAGAACCCGACAAAAACATTGATTTCAGATTTTTTGAAAAGGAAGGGTTCTCTATCGGATAAGGTTGGGAATTCTACTGCTCCCTAAAAGAAAATACTTATGTGGATCTTGTTAGGAAATTTTATCTGAATTTGGGATACAGCAATGAAATAGTAAAATCCACAGTAAAGGGTATAGAAATTAGCCTTGATCTTATGCTTTTGGGAGAAATTCTTCATTTACCCTGTGAGGGATACACAAACATGAAACTCCCAGTTAAGGAGGAGGGAATAAATGCTATTCTAGGAAGAACCTTCACTGGAAGCCTAAACAAATTAGAGGCTAAGATTCTTTCTATTGAGATGAGGCTGCTACACCAAATGGTAACTAAGCTATTCTTTCCTAGAAGTGGTAGACATGATCTCCTCTCTGGTCGGGATATCTGCATTATGTATCATGTTATTACTCAAACCCCCCTGAATCTCCCAGCATTGATGATTGAGGCTATGAGAGAGACCTTGAATAGGTCCAAGGCACATTTGTCTTTCGGTATGGCTCTCACTTTAGTATTTAGGAGGTTTGGAGTTAGCTTTGAGGGGGAGGCAGTAGCTAGACTTTTTCACTCCGACACTATCAACCGCCATACTCTGCACCGCATGGGATTTTTCAAGACTGATGGTGATTGGACAAAAGGTATGGAAGAGAGAGCTGAGGACAGAGCAGAGGAGGAAGGACCATCATCATCTCTCTATGATCACAGGGCTGTATCTCCAGATATTCAGTTTGTTTCTGACCATGAGGCTGGGCCGTCAGAGTCTGCGAGGAGGCACACTTCAGTTCAGCAGTTGGACAGTAGAGCACACCTTCAGAGATCAGATTGGCTGATGATCAGATAGAGATAATATCTCAGCGTGTAGCTTCCATATTATCTCATCAGATGGGTACTTCAACTTTTGCTCAGGGATCGACATCTCACGATGTATCTGATCAGACACTGATCCCTCACATCTCTACTGTGTTTCAGATGATTTTTGATCAGTTAGTATGCATCGAGCAGCTTGAGGGTTGTGTAGTGAGGCTGACTGGCAGAGTATTTGACTTGTAGAGGCAAGTATTAGCTCTAGCCCATCCACAGCCACATGAGGACATCACTGAGATCTCAGACCTATCTGCGGAGGCAGCCAGACTACGAGGAGTCTTAGAGAGTGATTTTGACTTTCTGAGGAGAGGGATCAGGGGCTCTAGTGAGCATGTTCCCACTTAGTTCACTACACTGCTACAATCTATTTCGAGAGCTCTGAACCTTCTGGACACCATCAGACTCTCTCTTGTAGCTCAGTCCTTTGCTTCTCAAGCTTCAGGATCTTCTCCCCCTCCACTCGTGCTGGCACCTCTACCCGTGGCAGAGGCAGATGCGGTCGAGGTCGAGCTCGTGGACATGATCCTTCATCTCCTCACCCCATCTCTGATTCATCAGACTCCGATCCTCCAGCCATGATATCTACTAGATCCAGTGTAGTCTGTCTTTTCATTAATTTTTGTCTAGGATCTATCTTGTAGTTGTTGACTAATTGACTCTTGGATAGTTTCTATCCATGTCTTTTGTACTCTAAGTCAATACTTATGTATTGAAACATCTTTGTATTCACTCATCCTTTGGATATATAAATATATACTTTAACTTTCAATGAATATCTCTGATCAAATGGAGTTACTTTTAAATTCTGAAATACTTGAATAGCAATATCTTTTCAATGAGCAAATTGATATATTTTTTTACAATTGCTATATTGAGGGGGAGTAAAACAATAAGCAATAAAGAAGGAAGCTAAAAATGTAAAATTGATCCCATCAAAAGGAAGGAATAGAGAAAATATATTCAAAAAAGGGAGAGTAGAGAATCTCAATTGATGCTATCAAAAAGGGGGAGTAGAGAATCAAGATTGAGATTGAGCAAAGCAATAAGAGCAATAAAGATTGCACATTAAGCACCAATGCAATAAAGATTGCACATTAAGCACCAATTCAGAAATCGAGAAGAGGATTTTGATTAAGCAATAAGAGCATTAAAGAATGAACAACACATGTGTCATATGCCAAAGAATCAAAATCAGTTTTTTCTTTCCAGGCAAATGCACTTATAAGCAAATTTTAGATTTACAGCAAATTTCAAATTTATTCCTTAAACTGCTTATGATGCATCTCATTCCAATACTTGGCAATAATATCTAAGTGACGCATCTTCATAAATTTGAAATTAATGTTCAATGCTTTCTATATGCTTTTGCTCAAATATTTTATCATCATCAAAATGAAAGAGATTGTTGCTCCTTGAATTGATTTTGATGATTACAAAGTATTTGAGAGGATTACTAATGATTCTGGCTTAGAAAAAAACTTATTGCAACTCAGGGGCAAAATCATAATTTTGTCAAGACCTGATTCAGAAGCCTCAAGAGTAAGAAGTGAAGACGTACAATCCATTGGAGGAAATTTCAATATTTTTGAAAGTGTATTTTGTAAGAAAACTAGGTTTTTATTTTTGAGTCGACCCCATGAGTCAACTCATGACTTAAAGGGCTGAACGGCATGCTGAAATTTTGGCTAGCACTCTCTGTGAGTCGACCCCATGGGTCGATCCCTTGGCATGAGTCGACCTCTGTTGCTTTGCAGGCTAAAATTACAGAACAATCATTTTCTGTTCTATTCCATAGAGGTCGACCCTATGAGTCGACCCATGAGCATGAGTCGACCCTATGAGTCGACCCCTGTGATAGAAAAGTTTCGCAACGGCTAGTTTTTAACCCATTTCAATTGCATTTAATGCTCATTTAATGTGCTCTAACGGCTCTATTTCAGCCCAGATTAGTCTCCACCATTATTTGAAGTTATATAAAGAGACTTAAATGAGGGAATCAAAAAAAGAGAAGAAAGAGAGAGAAATTTTGAAAAAGATTCTTCAAGCATTCTTTTCAACCCTAAGTAAGAGCCCACTTAAAGTATTCAAGAAGCTTTTAATTCAAGCTCACCAACTCCTCAAGTGCTCATTCAAGTCTCCAACTACCTTGAGGAAATCAGAAAGAGCTTCCTTCAAATTGTGTAAAGTATATTTAATGCCTTAGTCGCTCATTAAAGGAGCTTCTTTTGTATTTCTATGCTATTAATTGTAATACTCTTTTTGAGTCATTATTTTTTTTGTTTTGGAAGGATTCCAAAATGTGAGAAGATTGATCCGAACCTTGAATCGGATTGTATTAGGTTGGCTTATACCCGAGAAACAAGTGGACTAGCTTGGGATAGCTAGAGTCAGAGTTTCCGATGAGTGTATTCAGGTTGAATACAAGTTAGTGGATTGGAATTCTCAAGTAGGACCTTGGGGAGTGGATGTAGGTGCAAGGTTGGCACCGAACCACTATAAATCCTCTTATTTGTGTTGTGCTTAATTGCTCTCCTTTTAAACTTCTTTATTCTCATGCATTCTTGCATCCAACCATTACCCTTGCATCAATTACACTCTCCTTACTTATCTTGCTATTGTTAAGTATTCTTCATAAGTTGTAAGTTAAGTTTAAATTTTTTAGAAATCCAATTCACCCCCCCCCCCCTCTTGGGTTGCATAGCTGGGCAACAAAACGATTAATCACAGACAAACTTGGACCTAGGTCTGATAAATGCACATTCATAGGGTACCCCAAAGAGATCAAAGAATATTTTTTCTACCATACTGATGAACAAAAGGTGTTCGTCAGCCTTAAGGCAATCTTTTTAGAAAAGAAGTTCCTTGATGAAGGAACCGTTGTCTCTAAGGTTGAACTTGATGAAGTTCAACAGGTAGAAGGACCAACATCAATAGCTGAACCTGAGTTGGATTTGATTAGATCAGATCCAATTTTCAATGTACCTACACCATTAAGATGATCCGATAGAGTACCGCATCAGCCAGACAGATATTACAATTTTTTGGTCTGGGATGATGATCCCATCGAACTTGATGAGAACGATGAGGATCCGATCACCTATATGGATGTAATGCAGAGATCTGATTCTGAGAAATGGCTTGAAGCCATGAAATCCGAAATGGAGTCCATGAAGGTCAACGATGTATGGATATTGGTTGACCCACCTAAAGGGGTTAAACCCATTGGGTGTAAATAGGTGTTCAAAAGAAAAATGGGCGCAGATGGAAAGGTGGAGACCTATAAAGCCCATCTGGTTGTCAAGGGATATCGTCAATGTTATGGTATTGACTATGATGAGATATTTTTTTCTGTGGTAATGCTCAAATCCATTCGGATAATGCTTGTAATAGCTGCCCATCTGGATTATATGATCTGGCAAATGGATGTAAAGATAGCTTTCCTGAATGGAGAGCTGACCGAAGAGGTGTATATGATACAACCTGAGGGGTTTACATCCACAGATGAGTCCAAGGTGTGCAAGCTTCAGAGATCTATTTATGGATTGAAGCAAGCTTCTCGGAGTTGAAACATACATTTTGATAAGGTGATCAAAACGTATGGCTTCGTTAAGAATGGAGAAGAGCCATGTATCTATAAATACGAAAATGGTCCAATTATGATATTTTTTGTCTTGTACGTGGATGACATTCTCTTAATCGGGAATGACATCCCCGCACTACAGAAAATAAAAATTTGGTTGTCATCACAGTTCTCCATGAAGGACTTGGGTGAAGCATCCTATATCCTAGGGATGAAGATCTATAGGGATAGATCTAAAAAGATTCTTGGGTTATCCCAATCCACGTACATAGACACTGTGCTGAAGAGTTTCAGCATGGAGAATTCTAAGAAGGGCTATCTACCGATAGGCCATGAAATTTTTCTCTCTAAGAAGGATTGTCCGATAACTCCTGAAGAGAGAGAGCATATGAGTAGAGTCTCATATGCTTCGGTCGTAGGATCTATCATATACACCATGATATGTACAAGACCAGATGTGGCATACTCACTAGGAGTAGTGAGTAGATACCAATCTGATCTTGGAGAAAACCATTGGAAAGTGGTTAAAGCCATCCTTAAGTATTTGAGAAATACTAAGGACCAATGGTTGGTTTATGGCGAGTCAGATCTGAAACTTGTGGGGTTCACAGACTCTAGCTTTCAATTTGACTATGATGACAGCAGAAACATGTCGGGTTATATCTTTACTCTGAATGGTGGAGCTATCTACTGGAAGAGTTCCAAGCAGCATACTATGGCAGACTCTGTTTGTGAAGCGGGGTACATCGCAGCATCGGATAACGCAAAGGAAGCTATGTGGCTGAGAAAATTCTTCATCGAGCTCGGAGTAGCACCCTCCCTCAATGGTCTGATCCTGCCCTACTGTGACAGCACTGGTGCCATAGCTCAGACGAAGAAACCCAAAGCACACCAGTGGATGAAGCATATTTTGCGCTGCTTCCATCCGGTCTGGGAAATCATAGATCAAGGTGACGTCGACCTTCAAAAAATCGACGGAAAGAAGAATCTGGCCGACCCCTTCACTAAAACCCTGGCAATAAAGGAGTTTGACAACCACAAGTCAAAGATGGGTATTAGATACTGTGCTGAGTGGCTTTAAGACAAGTGGGAGTTGTTGGAAAATATGTCCCAAAAGTTAATCGTCAAGCTGTTGACGGTTGAGCAACCAAGTATTGTAATTGATTTGTTAAAAAATAAAATATATTTTTGATATTTTCATAGTAAGTTTTCATCTTCTAACGAACTTCGTTGTTATGATGAAGTCCTTAGGACTATTTAGATTTGATAAAGAGAGGATTTATCAATTAGTCCTTAAAACTGTTCACGATCAAATGATTGGCTGTTAATAAGGACGACAGCTTCTATCGAGCATAGGTCGCTGTAGGCCATATGGATTGGTTGTCCTCTTAACTAAAGTGTGTGGAGATACTTGTATGACATACAGATAAGATGTAAGAGTACATCATCATTGAACCTGACCAACTCCAGAGTATTCTGCTGTCGAGAATAACTCTGATGGGATATAGGTATAAGTGCCCTTAGACCTGAGATCACCTCAGTGACTTGCAAGCAACTCACTGTGCTTTGGTACTAGACTAACTGAATTTTTAATTCAATGATGGAAGGCTTCTGAGCATAGTCAAGTACTTGCGAAGTCAGAGTGTGATCGAGATGGGATTGACCACTCCAAAAGTTGGAGAAGAATAAGTCACTGTATTTCAATTTAGCAAAACCTTGGCCAGGATAATCCATCAGATGGATTTGATATTTTGAAATACAATGTGGACAACCTAATCAGAGTTGACAGTTGAACTCTGAGGTATCCTATGATTATTTTGGTCAAGGGGATGAATTATATGAAAACTATATCCGCATGGGTTCTAAAAATATTGTTCTACACATTCGACCTATCCGATCGTCGGGTACCATTGCTAGATGGTCACTTCAATTGCTATAAAAATTTATTCTTTTACTACCAACTTAGGTTCGAACCTATGAGATCACACACATTATAGTTCATGATCCGATCGGATGGTTGATCAATGATTAAGAATCATTCTAGGGTTAAATGATCAATACGATTGACATTTAACCTAGTGCAAGTGTTGCAGGAGGATTGATTAGCAATTTGATTATTAATTAGATTAATTTGATTTAGCCAATGGGTTGAGATTAAGTCAAATTAAATATAATTTAATTATATTTGGTTTGGGCTTGATTGGATCAAGTTTAATTGGTTTATTGGATAAGCCAAGTGCAAGGAAAAAGCTAGTCCTAGTTCAATTAGGACTTGGGTCAATCTAATTTTTAATTTGATTAAAAAATTAAATCATATTTAAATATAATTTAATTTAATTAAATTAAGTTCTTAATTGGGTTAAGATCTATTTTAATTTGGTTGATCTAATTTTGATTTGATTTGGTTTGAGAAATCAAATTAAAACAAGTCATAAGATAGAATCCTAGTAACTAGGATTCTACCTTGCGCCACATAAGCCCCCCCATGCCCTCTCTCTTATTCCACGCCAATCCCCTCTTATTTTGTGTGAAAAAAGCCCTCTCCCAGGTCTTTCCCACATTCAAAAGGCTTCCTCTCTTCTTTCATACATGGAAAATGGTTGTGGATCAAATCAAAGTAGGAATAAGTTTAAATTTCAAATTCTATGAGATAGAGTTTTAGAATTCCAAAACTCTTTTCTTTTTGCACCGAATTTATCCAATTTTTTTTTGATATTTTTGTGACTTCTAGGGCACATATTGTGCATCCTTTTTTGGTGGTTCATGCACAAAAATAAGGAGGAGGTGCCCAAGAGTTGGGTGCCCCTTATCTTGCCATGTTTGGATAAGTCTTGACTAGGTATTTGACCTAGACAAGGACTCTATCATATCTCTCTCTATAAAATGAGTTTCTTCATAAAATTTTGGAGAACACAGAGATTTGAGAGACCTTTGGGGCATCCAAAAATTAGAGAGAAAGATCTTTGGGTCATGGAGATATAATAGACACAAGATAGGGTGTCTAGGAGAGAGTAAAGAGAAGAAGAAGAGGGTCTTCTTCTAGGGTTGTTAGTTTCATCTCTTTCCTTCCTCCATCTTGAATTTTTTAAGAGTGTCTTAGATCTGAAACTTCTCCTCCTACTTCTCATCTTTGGAAGAGTTCAAATCAAAATGAAGGAGGCACCTGATCAACCATCGAAGAAGGATCAGCGCAGTACTAGCATACTGTGCTGATTTCTTGGAGAAGGACTTCTGATTGAGATTCGTGGGCTCATGTGGATGACTCCTAGAGGTCGGATATGTGTGCGGCTCACAATATCATCCTCAAACCCAGATCAGCAAGGTTAGAACATCTAACTTGCAAGATAATAGATCTGATCTATTGTTTAATACATACATTAGATGTAGTATAGAAACATGTTGATATGATCAACATGTAGTTCATGCTCTATTTATTTTAATTTTTGATTTAATGCTATGTAATAATCATGTAATAAAATCTTAGATCTAGGAATTTTCTAATTTTAGAAAATAAATTTTGATTTATTTTAGTCTTCCGCTACCTGATCTTGAAAAAGTTTCAAGATCTAACCCTAAAACCCTAGATCTAGTTCCTAAACCTCCATCTTGAGTTTTTTGAGAGCATCTCAGATCTAAAACTCCTTCTACTTTTCATCTTTGGAAGAGCCCAAATCAAGAAGAAGGAGGCACCTGATCAACCATCGAAGAAGGATCAGTGCAGTACTAGCATACTGTACTGATTTTCTGAAACAAGACTTCTGGTCGAGATTCATAGGCTTGTGTGGATGACTCCTAGAGATCGGATGCATGTGTGGTTTGCAACATCATCCTCAAGCTCAGATCAGCAAGGTTAGAATGTCTAACTTGCAAGGTAATAGATCTGATCTATTGTTTACTACATACATTAGATATAGTATAGAAACATGTTGATATGATCAACATGTAGTTCATGATCTATATATTTTAATTTTTGATTTAATGCTATGTAATAATCATGTAATAGAACCTTAGATCTAGGAATTCTCTAATTTTAGAAAATAAATTTTGATTTATTTTAGTCTTTCGCTGCCTGATCTTGAAAAAGTTTCAAGATCTAACCCTGAAATCCTAGATCTGGTTCCTTCACATAGGTCATGGCATACAACTCTCTAAGAAGATGTCTCCTAAGATACCTGAAGAGAGAAATAGAATAAGTTCTATTACTTATGCTTCGATTGTAGGATCAATAATGTATGCTATGTTATGTACCAGGCCTGATGTTGCTTATGCCTTGGGCGTTGTAAGTAGATTTCAGGCTGATCCCGGGGAGGATCATTGGAAAGCTATGAAAAATATACTCAAGTACTTGAGAAAAGCTAGAGATATTTTTTTGATATATAGTAGATCTGATTTAAAACTGAAAGGTTATACCGATTCTAGTTTTCAATCTGATTTGGATGATAGCAAATCCATATTTGGGTATGTGTTCACCTTGTATGGTGGTGTAGTAAATTGAAAAAATTCCAAACAGTAAATGGTTGCTGACTCAGTCACTGAGGCTGAGTATATTATTGCAAGTGAGGTTGCTTAGGAGGTCGTCTGGATGAAGAAATTCATCACAGAGTTGGGTGTGGTTCTAGAGACTGAACAACCAGTGCCCCTTTATTGTAATAATACTAGGGCAGTTGCTCAAGCCAAAAAATCAAGGTCTTACCATAAATCCAAGCACATCCTAAGACAGTTCTACCTCATTCGGGAGATAGTCGAAAGATGCGATGTGATCGTAGAGTGAGTTGATATCAAAAATAATATAGTGGACCCATTCACTAAGGCCCTATCAATGTAGTAGTTTGACTACAATCTTGATAACATGGGTATCAAGTATAAGGGCGATTGGCTTTAAGTGCAAGTAGAAGATTGAAAAAATAATACCCTACAAGTCAATCACAAATGAGATGCGATAGGATATTTTTGTAATTTATCTTCCAAACTCATATCAATTGATATTTATTTTATTAATAAAATAAGTATTTTTGATTCATTATATGCTGCATCTTATTAATTTTAAGATTATAATGAACCCCATAGGTCTGGACAATGATTTTAGGGTCATGATGAGATCATGTCAGTGAGACCTAATTTTTTGATAGCTCTGATCTAAAATATTTTTAGTCAATGGTACATTGAGTAGGAGATCAATGATACCAATAAGATTGACATGTCCTATGTATGCTCAGAAATGAGGATGGTTGATCTCACAACCACTTGTGTGGTGACACTAATATAAAGACATGGGTGCTCATTAGAGAATGAGTTCATTGAATTGACCTACGAGAGAATATCAGATGGAGTCTTATTTACATGTCAACTGATATTTCTCTAGTGGGAGTTGTGTAAATGATCCTTAGACCTGAGGTCACTACGGTACCTTGTGTACTAGGATCCATGTTTTGGTTCACTACCTAATTTGGTTCTCTGATCCTTGTGTGGGGTGTTTTGGATATGGTGAAGAGTGCATGAAAGATATGAGTGATCAATAAGAGATCAGTCACTCCTAATAAGGGGAGCAAACATCCTTTGTGATCTTATAGGTCAGTGATTCTGGAAGTTTTTGATCAAAGCAGAATGATAATTAGAAAAAAAATTTTAATGTATCATCAACTAAATCATCACCTTCTGATCGAGATACATAATGATAAGTGATTGGATTTGACATATTTTCATACCCACAGCTCATCTAGGATGTTGTTTGACTGAAAGATTGAATTACACGGGAACTTGCCACTGAAGGGTATTTTGATAATTTTTAATCAAAATTTTAAATCTTTCGAGTAGTCATGACATATTGCTAGATATCAATCTTGACTTGTAAATTCATCAAAATTAAAAGAGTTTAATTCTAGAGTCAATTTGGAAGAGTCCAAGTTGATGGGGGCTCTTCGGGTAACCTAATCTTATCGGATTAGGGTTACGTCGAAAGTTTGGATCCGTTGCTGGCTAGATTTGAAACTCAATGGATCACACACTTTGGAATTTAAGCTTGATCTGATCTAATTAGAGTTTAATATAAATTCTATGGGTTAATTTGATATGCTAGCACATTGTATTAACTCAAGTTCCCAAATTGGTTTAGATCAAATTATTTGAGCTAACCTAGACCAATTGGCTTTGACCTAATGGGATTGGGTCAATTTGGATTGGATCCATATCCAACTTGAAAGAGTTTTAAGTGGAGAAGGAGTCCTCCACATCCACTAGAAGTCATGGCAAAAAATAAATTCCACCCACCTTAAATTGGCGTGAGAAGTGGAGAGTCCTTCTTAATGAAGGCTCTTAACTATTACGCGTTACCTTAAATTCCTGATCAGTTCTCCTATGATTTGATGCTAAATTTAATTTAGATTTTTATGGCATGTAGAAGATTGAGAGTTCTTCTACTCCAAGTATTTGAATCACCAAAAATTTACTTAATAAATTTGTTTGGCATGTGGGATGTTGGAGCACCAAAGGTTGGCGCCCCATGGTCTCATGTGACATCCCATGATCCCCTATTTATAGGGGTGTCCCAAATAGTTTCTTATGGTAATTTTTAGCTAAGACTAAGAGGAGTGACATGGTAAATATAGAAAAAAATCTAAAAAAATTTTAAGGAAAAAAAAAAGAGAATTTTGAGTGGCAAAAGTTGCTACTAGGATGGTGAGATTTTCAGCAAGTGTTGCTTGAGTGCCCTAGGATTTGATTTTTCTAAATGTTAGAGCCAAAAATCAAATATTAGATTGTATGACATCTGAAGAATATCTTCTTGGTATCATTCTAATGGTGAGATTGAAAGCAACTGGATTTTGGTGCGATTGTGATGTAAGTTCGAAGCTGGCAGTGTTCTTGAGAAGACAAGGCTACGACAGCGCACTGATTGGGAAAAATTTTGGCCAACTTTCATGTGGATCACCATTGGAGGACTTCTACTTTGGGTCTTGTGAAGAACATCAATGTGCCACTTTTTTATATTGGTTAAAGTATAATTTTCTATCTCTTTGCATGCTTAAATTTGCTTTGATCCTGATCAGCAAAGTGATTCTAAGATTTTGGGTTTGACTTGATAGTTTTATTTGATAAAGCTATTAATTTGCTTGTTTTAAATTTTTTAAAAATTATTTTCCGCTATGTGGCCAAAACCCAACACTTCTTTGACTACACATTCTGGAACTTATGGCTAAGTTCATCATTTATCACTGCCCTCATCACACAACACACAGTCGTTCGGTCATTAAGCTACATCATGTAAGTGTCTCTCACGGCATAAGGACCATAGGAAGTAGGTTCTTCAGGTGCCTCATCTGTAAAGACATATAGAATCTTCTCATACTTTAAGATGATCTTCAACTTTCGATACCAGCTATCAAAGTTGGGTTCAGTGAGCTTATCGCTGTCCAATAGCATACGGAGAGATAGAATTTTGGCCATAGTTGAAAGAAAAAATATAATCCAATTAGTATATGAATTACTTTTAATTTGAAAGATTATGAATTTTAGTCTAAAGGTCTTTCCATTATTTTTATGAACTGATAGCCTCTACCTCCAACTCGAGAAATTATATTAATTCCTTAACAGATACTAGAATCTACACAGACTGCATTCGAGTTCGAGTGTAGCTCGGCCAACCCTAGTGCATCCATGGATAGGTTCATAACCAATTGTTCCTCTAAACAACTTCTAGCAATTAAGTTTTGCTCCAGGCATCTCTTCAACAGACGTGTGGCACTTCCACTGAAAATCCTGATTAGGTCTAGCCATTAACATAATAACACCAAGTGCATCCAACAAATGGATGTCCAGGTCCGAGTGTGGCTTGGCCAACCTGAGCATTGATCTGAAGGTAAATAGGATGGTCATATGATGAATGATAATTCCAATGTCTAATAGACACCAGACATGTGGTGCCTCCAATGCCTATTTGGAACATTGAACTTATTATCATGCATCCTAATGGGAGGCTATGAATAAGTTATCACTATAACTGTAGCATTTTATAGACCAAATGATTTAGAAAATTTAATTTTATTAAGCTAAAAATAAGAGAAAAAATTGATCTGCAAGCTGTAAATCCTCCTACTGACTTCACCATGTTATGTAGAGGATTAGACACAAGTTGGTCTAAAAAAACCTAAATCAGTCACATTGATTCACCTTGATGACATAGGTCAGCTCGAATTGATTAGTGACCTAATCAAAATATAATCTACCATATTGGCTGGATAACTGAGATCAGTGGAAGGGATGTGCTATTAACTTGCCGTAGACGCATCTAGGTGAGTAACTCCCAATTAAAAATTACTTGATCGAATCTGTCAAACTTACATTAGACACCAACTGATTAATTAGTTTCGATTTAGTATACTAGAAGATTCAGACTCAACTACGGAGCCATGATCATAGTCCATTTATTAGGTCAAAAATATGGACTTGATTAAACTTCAACTATTGAGGTTGATCTAGAGAAATTCTGACCTAATCTAATTCAATACTTGATTAGATTTATCCAATTTTTCTACTTGGTCCACATGTATTTCTAATCCTAGATCTAACCCATTAGAAGGATCTGATTCATGCTAACCTTTTGCCCATCGATTTATGTAGTGTCTTAATGATCTTCAATTCTCAAATTTAGATCATTCAAACTTAATTCAAAATTAAGTGTATGAAATATATGTTTCAGTCTGTAGAACTATTCCACCAAGATTTTAGGTGAAGCATACCATATGTTTCAACTCATGAAAATAAATTTTTCTAATATATTTAATAATTAAATATACATAGGTATGATCTAAGCTTTATATATACATCTCATGCATCATGATAACTTTTAGATCAATATTGATTATATCTAATGTAACATGCAATTCAAATTCTAAAATAATTTTATATCTGAATTTATCATATTGTAATGAATCATAAATTATTTTAGATCTAATTTAAATATATTTATAATCAAAAATAATTCATAAGAATCTATTCATTTTTTTTCTTTATGAAATCGGATCACAATGACACCCCTATACATTATAAGAGAACCCGTCGAATGGACAAGAGAGAGATTAATCTCTTCGATCTCTTATGATCAGACAGTCTGATAATCTCATCAATCTGAGTTCTAGGCTACCAAGATCTAAAATCTAATTTCATATGTAATCACATCAATATGTAATTTTGACAAAATAATTTATGTCATGAACATATCATTGATCTTATCAATCATATTCTTCATCTAATCTAATTAGATTTAATGTATCATATACATCATATCAGATCTGAACATATCTTATGTTGATTATAAAATATCAATTTTAGATCTAAATATCTTATAGAAAGTTAATTAGATGCAAATATGAATGCATAAGAATCAAATTTCTGGTTAAATCTGTTTTGGTGTAGTGCTGAATTTTATTAAAGTTCAGATCTAAACATCTATAAAAATTTCCAATTCAGATCTAAAAAAAATTTTACTTCTTAATAAAAATAATAATATTAAAATTTTATTAAAATAAATTTAAAATAGATTTTAAATTAGATTATTATTTCAATAAAAATTCAACAACAATAAAATTCTGTTATAACAGATTTATAACAACCTTAATCAACCATTGATTAGGATCATCTAATCCAATCAAAATTAGATAAAAAATTTTATTTAAATAGATATAAATTAGATTTAATATTTAAAATTTTAATTATATACAATATATAAATAATTTAAAAAAATTTAGTTATGCATCCATATATCAAAGTCTGGCTCTAATACCAATTGAAGGGAAGAGAACCTGTTTCTCGCGAATAACCAGAGTTGCATCAAAAAATTTTTTACAAATCTATATGAGTAAAGATCAAATCTTTACCTATATTTGTAGTAGAATTATGGATCAAATCCCTAAAATCTGGATTCAACCTTCGTGTAGACCTGAAACTACGAACCCTCTACTTCGCATGCACGCCAGGCAACGTAGGAAAGCAGGATGACCTCTGATCAAAGTACCTTCGCAATTCAACCAAACGAAGAAGGAGAAGTGCTGGTGTGATGCCTCACACCAGTAAGGGGGATGCCCAAGGGAGGGCCCATGGCAAGGATGAGATGGGCGGCAAGGAGGGGGTGACGCCAAGGAAGAAAGGGGGTGCCCACTTCTCACGCCTCTCTCTCTCTTTCTCTCTTCTCTCAATCTGATTTATTTGCTGTGCATCCATAGATAGAGAATCTCTCTATTTATAAATGATTCTCATAACCCAATAAGTATAAAACTCCTAATTCAAACATGCTTTGAATCAATCCACTACTTATGAAAGAAGGACTCCTACATGAGATAGGATAGGTACCATATAAGGCACCCACAATGCACCCATTCATACACCCACATGGGATGCCCACAACTAGCACCATACTAGGTGCTGGTGGGCCAAGGAGTGAAGAAAATCTCAATGTAAGTAGAACTCCAAAGATCTCATCCAAAAAGGATCCAATTTGAACCTAATTCAAAGCTGCTTCAAAATAATTTTGAAAAGCTGTCAATCTCAAGCTCTTTAGAACTTTTGCACCAAGTCGAACTTAGAATTTTGAAATCAATTAAGTCTAATTAATTTAGATCTAATCTAAAATTAATTAGTACTTAAATTCAATCTCTCATAGGCTCCATAGATTATAGATCAGAAATTGTTCATTCTCGAGATTGAACCTGAATCTCATGTATAGTGCTAGCTAGACATAGTCAACTCTTCAACTCCATTTGACCCATAACTTAATTCTCAATCAAGTTAGTTTATATATTCAATCAAGTCAAATACTTTCAAATTGAACATATAAATATAGGCCAATACTTTTCTATCTTGTCTGACTTATGTGCGTGACTATATAGATTCAAACACTAAGCCAGTAGTACTGAAACTGATTCCTCCACTAATCGAGATACCATTTAGCAATGGTTTCCAATATCTAGATCGATCGAATTATCGTAAAAAAATAGTCCAGAATCCATGCACATGGTTATCGCATAATTCATCCATTAGACCCTAAATGATCTAGGATGGTCTAGGTTTAATTGTCAACCCAGATTGCTTCATCCACATTATATTTCAACCTTTCAAATCCATGTCATGGATTATCCAGGCCAATACTTTACTAAATTGAAATATAGCAATACATCAACTTCTATAATTCAAAGGGGTCAATCTTATCTGGATCCACATATAGACTTCACAAGTACTTGACTGTACCCAATAGTCTTCTGTCACTATATTAGTAATTGTTTGACACCAAAACATAGTGTGTTGCTTGCAAGTCATTATAGTGATCTTAAATTTGAGGGATACTTTTACCCATATGCTTCGTGGACAGCTCTCGATAGCAAAATGCTCAGCAGATGAGTTACTTATTCAGTGATGATATACTCCTACATCTCATCTGTATGCCATATCAGTGACCACATTCCTTGTTAAGAGGACAATCAACCTATATGACACACAACGATCTCTACTCGATAAACATCATCGCTCTGTAATGATGTATCATTTGGTCATGAACATATTTCAGAACTATACGATAAATCTTCTCTTTATCATACACTAACATAGTTCCAAGGACTTCATCAGAACACAAGAGTTCTACAAGAAAGATATAACTTTGTGATGAAAAATATCAGAATAACTTTTATTCATCAATCAATAATTTATATATAAAGAGAAATCCAATTGTCACACGATTAGTTTTAGGACACAATTCCTAATAGCTGGATTTGTAAGAATATATAGGATCCTTTCGTGCTCTGAAATAATTTTCAACTTTTGATACTAGCTATCGAAGTTGGATCCTATAAGCATATTACTATCAAACAGTGAGCGGAGCAACAGACTACTAGCCATAACTGAAAAAAAAATCAAAAAATCTAAATGTACATGAATTATTAAGCCTAAAGACTTAGACTTTAGTCTAAAAATTCTTCTACTATTTTATACAAATTGGTAGCCTCTACCTTCAATTTAAGAAATTATATTAATTTTTTAATAGATACTAGAATCCTCATAGGCTGTATATGGGCCCGAGTGTGGCTCGACCAACCTCTGTGCACTCATGGGCAGGTTCTAAACCAATTGTTTCATCAAATAACTAGTAATTAATTTTGCCCCAGGCTCCTCTTTAGTAGGTATATGATGCCTCTACTAAAAGTTTTGGTTAGGTCTAACCATTAATATATCAAAATTCAGTGCATCTAACAAATGAATGATCATGCCCGAGTGTGGCTCGACCAATCTGACCACTGTCAGAAAGACACATCTAAATCAACATATTATGAATGATAATTTTGACTGCCAGATGAGCACCAAGCATGTGGTGCCTCCAATAATCATCTAAACCATTTGATCTATTATCATCCAGCTTAATGGAAGGCTATGATCTAGTTATCACCATATCTATTTTATTTTTAGAGATCTAATAATTTTAAAAGATTTGATTAATATGATTTAAGAGAAGAGATTAACTAGTAGTCAATAATCCTCCCAATGACTTCATCAAGTCATTAAAAGAGGACTAGAGACATACTGGTCCACACGACAAGTCATAAATCCTCTCACTGACTTTATCAAGTCATCAAGAGGATTAAGATAAGTCGAACTAGGAGCACCTTATTCAATTGAATTGATTTTCTATTTAGCATGGGTCAACTTGAATCATTAAGCGATCTGATCAAAATATAATTCACCATGTTGGTCAGATAAGTGAGATCGATGGGAGGGATATATCATTAACTCGCCATAGACTTAATCTATGTGAGTAGCTCCTAATTAATGACCACCGATCAAGACTGCCAAACTTATTTTAAACACCAACTGGTTAATTATTTCAATTTGATCAACTTATAAACTTGGGTTCGATCGCTGAGCTAAAATCAAGATCCATTTGGTCTAATCAAAGATATGGACTTGACCAACTACAACTATTGTATTTGATCTAGTTTTCTTGACCTAATCTAAATCAAATTTTGATTAGATTTGATCAACTACTCTTTTAGTCCATTAAATCTTGGATTTTAATCTTAGGTCTAACCCAATTAAAAGGACCTAATTTGAGCTAACCCATACCTCCATATTTTATGCAATGCTATTAGATCTTAAATTCATAATTCTAGATCTAAAGATTCATCTCTTAATTTTTAATTAAGTATAGTATTAATATGGGTTAAAGTTTTTAATTGAAATCATTTCAATTTGTAAACTCTTTTATAATTTGTAAACTTCTTTACATTGATTTTATGTATAAATATTTAGTTCTAAAAATTGAGTCAGCTCACCCCTGGACTGAGCCAGCTCACAACAACAATGGATCGACTAAGTTTTGAACTTAGTCAGCTTATTGAGATAAATAATAATATTTACTTTCTACCCATATAAATTGGGTCAGCTTAGCAGAAAGCTGAGCTGACCAACCAGGGCACTAGTCGATTCAAATCAAAATTGAGTCGACTCAGTAGGTAGAAACAACAATATTTTGTATAATTTTTAGATCTAAATAATTTTATATAAATAAAAATAAAATAAATCATAAATCAATTTTAGATCTCACCTAAATTTATTTATGATTCTAAATTTTATTTTTTATGACTAAAATAATTTTAATCACTAAGATTAGATATTACTAATTTTCGTACAACTTGTATTACATACAACAAGCCTAAGGTTTCAACTCTAGATTTTGTAGAAAAGTAATTTTTTTTTTTCGTCATTCATTTTTGTGAACAAATAGCACCCCTACATGCTATAAGAGATCCCCATGGAATGGAAGGAGAAGGTCTTAAAATCCTACTTTCTCGTATGATCGGATGGTCAAGAATGTTCAATCTGCTTACTTGACTACTAGGCATCTAATCAAATCATATCATATATATAAAAATTTAGATCAAATTTAAATCATATCAAATCTGATTTTAATATTAGATTATATCTAAATCAGATCAAAAATATCATATGTATCAAATAAAATCAGATCTTTTAGAGATCAGCATAAACTAGTACTACCTTTTTACTGTAAGGGTTAAACTCTACAGCAGGATAACCTTATTTTAGTTTGTGCGACCAATCAATAATTAAATTCAAATCTAAGATATCACATATTAGATCTAAATAATTTTAAATTTTAAATCTAATATACACATATAATATGTCATAATGAACTTAGGCTCTGATACTAATGAAGAAAATTGTAGATGCTTTTATGCATGTATTTCAAAATTTTTTGAAATAAATTACAGTGAAAAGTAACTAGATTAATCATATTAATCAAATATACATATGATTTAATCATTAAATTAACCTACTCTAGGATCTATGACATGATATATGACATATAAAATTTGAAAATAAAATAGCATGCATGTATGTAAGGAATAGATCAATCTATTCGACAGTAGATCAGATCTACTACTATCCTACAGAGTTTATAACTCCATACCTGAGTACAGGTTGATGATTGCCACTATTGAGAAATAATGGTAAAGGGTTCATCCTCATCGCTTGTTGCCGCACTAGATGTTCGGCCTCTACGGGACGTCCACTCGAAGCTCCGATCCGATTGGTCTCCTTGAGAGTACTAGCTCGTGCGAAGTCCATGTCAAAGGCTGATCCAATTTCTTCCTTCAAAACTCTTGAACACTTTCAGAGATTAAAGAAGGACATTTAGGAGGAGAATATGGTGGAATAACAAAATGGAGGTGAGACTCTCTCAACTCTCTTTTCTTTCTTCCCGAAACCCTAGCAAGAAGATGTAGGGTTTTTCATGCCAACCTCTTCCTCTCATTTTTCCATGGTAAAAATCCTTCTCCCTGATGTTGCACACACATCAGCAACCTTCTTAAGGTTGGCATCCCATATGGATAAGGATAGGATGTTAGGTAGTTTGATTCAAATATGAATTCAAAATTCAAGTTGAATTTCAAACAAAACCAATCCAATCATAACTTGAATTCAAAATTCAAGTTGCAATGCCTTAATTCTCATCCAAAGGGGGCAACAAGGGAGCTTTGTGCATGGAAATAAACCACGTAAATTAGAGATGGCATGAAATATTTCTTAGCATGGACATGGGTTGGTGCTAGGGAGAAGTCCAATCTAATTGGATGCTAGGTTTTGGTTCCAACTTAATCTTTCAACCAAATCAAATTTGGTTAGACCCAAATAATAAATAAAATTCAATCCAATTAGGCTCTTAAATTTTTAATCAAATCTTAATATAATTAAAAATTTATTGAACTAAAATTTTGATAAAATTAGAGATAATTCTTCCTTAGCGATTAGGTCATCTCATAACCTAATCGGGTCAAACCTAATTGAATCAAATTCAATTAGTTTTGATCCAAATATCATTGCTCAATTAAATTAAACTAATTAATATTTTAATTACTAATTTATCTTTCATTAATTTACTAATGCTTAGCAAATTATTTCATCATAACTTTTGCTTAAGATTAATCATCAATCAAATTGACGATTACACCCTTGAATGATTCTTAATCATTGATCAACCACAGATCAGTCAAAAATTTTTTTTGAGTGTGACCACATAGGTTCGAACCTAAGTCGATAGTATAAAAATAAATTTTTGAACTAATCGATGAAATCATTTAACAGTGGGATTCGACGTCTAGATAGGTCGATTGATTGCAAAGTAATATTCAAGAACCTACTGATGTATGGTTACCGTATAATTTATTTCTTTGACCCTAATTCTTAAGGATGACCTAAGGTTTAATTGTCAACTCTAGATAAGTCATCCACATCATATTTTAATCTTTCAAATTCATCACATGGATTATCTAGACCCAGATTTTATCAAATTGAAATACAGAAATGCATTAACTCCTACTTATTTGAAGGGGTCAATCTCTTCTTGACTCACACACCAACTTAACAAGTACTTAATTGTATCCAAAAATCTTTCAGTCACTAAATTAAAAATTTAAATAGTTTGACATCAAAGCATAGTGAGTTACTTGCAAGTTACCATGGTGATCTTAGGTTAGAGGGACATTTATATCCATACCCTTCGCGAGCTACTCTTGACAGTAGAGTGCTTCACAGTTGATCATATTCAGTGAGATGTACTCCTACATCTTACTTGCATGCCATATCAGTATCTTCACACTACTTGATTATGAGGACAACCAATGTATATGGTATACAATGATCTATACTTAATAATCACTATTATCGTAGTAATAGCGCATCATTTGATCATGAATAAATTTAAGGACTATGCGATAAATTCTCTTTTATCGATCAAATTAGTCCTAAGGACTTTATCAAAATATAGGAGTTCATTAAGAAGATGTAACCTTGTGATGAAAAAGACCAAGTAACTTTTATTAATGATCAATTCATATACATTTATAATTAGCACAATTGTCAAACAATTGACTTTAGGATATAATTCTCAACATGTGGGCCATTAATTATGACATTCCATATGTCATAATCTTATGCTTGGATAAAAATTCTCATTCTTGCTTTCCAATAGGTGTAGTTTGTCCCATTGAAGAGCAGAGGTCTATTAGTTGATTGCCTCTTAGCCAATGAAGTCTCAATTAGGTTTGCTATTTAATCTTTAGCTCTATAATTGGTAGGTTAACAACTAATATTAGAGCACCTGTCTTGATACCACTTGTTGCCCACGAATAGCTACCCAAGAGGGAGGGGATGAATTGGGTTTTTTAAAAATTTAAATGATACTTGTGTAAATAAGTGCTTAATAAGATAAATAAACTATATGCAATAAGTAAAAATGATAATTAAACAAACACACAATCACAAACTCAATGTTTTATAGTGGTTCGATATAAAACTCGACACCTACATCCACTCTCCAAGTAAACCACTTGAGAATTCAACTATAATTCACTATAATAATTACCTTCGATTATTTTTTTTGGGCTCACAATCAATTCAGTTAGTTTTATCCTAGGCTCACCAACCACAACCATACAATGATTGTTTTATATGAACTAACAATCAACCATGATTGGTTTTACACTTGGCTTACCAAGCAAATCATATATAATATCCAACTCTAGACTTGAACCAACCCAAGTTTTTCATCCCAAGAAACTTAAAAATAAAAATAATAATAATAAAATTTAAAAGAAAAAGAAATACTCAATAAAGCTTGGAGAAGAAGTTGGAGTTGCTTTGCCTGTGGGCTTGGCTTCTTCTCTTTGAACGCTTGAGAGATATAAATGTAGATCTTCAATGATGATTCTTTGACTTCTCTCAACTTGACTATGGTGGAAGAACAACAAAAAATTAGTAGGACACTCTTTCTTTTCACTATTTAGCTCAAAAATAGAAAAGCTCTTCACTAGGATTTCAAAAGATATTTTTCAATGCTCCAAAGATTTTCTTATATAATGCTAATATTTTTCATCACTTAAAATCATCTGAAGATCCTCTAAAAATTGTTTGATCTATTGGAGATATGAAAATAGCCACTATAGGGTGCATGGGACAAAAAGCTACTTTTTTCAAAAACCAGCCATTACAGGTCACTGGGTTGGCTCAGTTTTCTCTGAGTCGGTTAAGTTTCTCATTGGGTTGGCTCAGTCTTGAACTGAATCAACTAAGTTTCAACTATTGAAAATTATATCCCAAAGTCAATCGTCAGCCTATTGATGATTATGCTCATATTTATATATTATATATAATTTTTTATTAATAAAAACTATTAGTTTTTTCATCATATTTTATCCATCTTCTTTGAACTTCTGTGTTGTGATGAAGTCCTTAGGACTATGTTTAATCGACAAAGGAGGATTTATCGTTTAGTCCTTAAAACATGTTTGTGACCAAATGATATGCTGTTAATAGGATGATAAAAATATCAAGTATAGGTCATTATATGCCATATGGATTGGTTATCCTCTTAACCAAGGAGTGTGGAGACACTGGTATGGCATGCAGATACAATGTAGGAGTACATTCATACCAAATATGATCAAATATCGAGAACTCTGCTGTCAAGAGTAGCACGTGAAAGGTATGGGTATAAGTATCCCTCCAACCTAAAATTACCACGATAACTTATAAGCAACTCACTATACTTTGATGTCAGACTATCTAAATTTTTAATTTAGTGATGAAAAATTTTTGGATGCAGTCAAGAACTTATCAAGTTGGTGTGTGAGTCAAGATGGGATTGATTCCATTGAATAAGTGGAGTTAATGCATTAGTGTATTTCAATTTAGTAAAATCTTGATCAAGATAATCCATGTGATGGATTTGAAAGGTTAAAATATAATATGGTTGACTATCTTAGGGTTGACAGTTAAACTCTAGGTCACCTTAAGCATTAGGGTCAAAGGGATAAATTATATAGTAACCATACACAAGTAGGTTCTAGAATGTTGCTTTGCAATTTTTTGACCTATTCAGACTTCGGGTCTCATCATGAGATAGTTACATCGATTAGTATAAAAATTTATTCCTATGCTACTAGCTTAGATTCAAATCTATGGGATCACACATATTAGAAGATTCGATCTAATCAGATGGCTAAAGAGTTTGACTGGATTAAGACTCTAGTGAAGAGTCCCACTAGATTGGGACTCTGGAGGAAAATCCTACTGGATTAAGACTCTACTGTTAATGAAAGATTTATTAGCAATTAGATTACTAATTAACTCAATTTGATTAAGTAAAGAGGTTTGGATCAAGTCTAATTGAATTAGATTCAGTTTGACTTGAATTTGGTTTGATTAGATCAAGCCTAATTACAAGAGAAACTTGTTCCTGATTTGATCAGGACTTAGGTTCAGTTAAATTCTAATTAGGTTAAAAATTTATTGAGAAGATTATATTCCTAATTAGATGGGGTTTCTTCCTCTCATTGGTTCCAAATCAAATCTGATTTGGATTGGAATTAAATTAGAAATGAAGAGTCTCAGTCAACTGGGATTCTCTCCCTTATGCATGCCCTAGGTCCCACGCCATTCCTTACATGTAAAAATAAGTTTGCACGAAATATTTTAGGTGTGAGAAAAGGAGGGCACAGAGAGGGGTAGGTGGCACTCATGATGAGTTATGATCTTTATCTCTTTCCTGATTTGAATTTGATCCAAATCAAAATTAAGAAGATAAGAAGGAAAGAAATCAGATTTCTTGTGAAAGAATGGTGGTGCCAAAAATATTTTTCCCATGTGCGTTGAGATGTTGGTTGGCATGAGAAAGATCTGATTTCTTTCTCATGCCATCACATATTTTTACAAAAATATGGGATGCCCCATATGGTGGTTGGTGTGGGAATTGTTGGTGCCTCCTCTTAACCCTAAAACCTAGCCCCATCTATAAAAAGGGGGTCCAATAGTTGGGTGCCAAAATATGTGAATTAGATAAAATTAGTTTCTTCTACATAGCCTCTCTCCTCTCTTTTTTTCTCTATTAATTCTTCTCCCTCTCTAGAGTATCTAAGAGATTAAGAGAAGAAGAAGAAGGTCAACCATCCAAGATTTTTGCGAGCTAGCACTCCCGAGGAGACTGATCAGTAATCGTTCTTCATGTGGATGATTTGTAGAGGTCGGACATCTTTCTGCAGCTATGAGTGATCTAAAAGAACTCCAATCCATGTGATATAAATATGGAGATCAGCAATCCGTGCTTTGGTAATGAGTTCTGAACTCGTTAGATCAGGTTTGATTATATCTAAGGGTTAGATCTAATCTAGAACATCAATATGATCGATGCAGATTTTTATTTTTTAGATCTTAATCACATGTTTAATCATATTTTATGTCTTGGCATGGTAGTTTAAATTAGATCTTGTGCATGTAATGTAGGTTAAATTATTTAATCTGTCAAGATTCACTGCAAAAAATTTAAAATTGCATGCATAGAACTGCCTATATTTCCATCAAATGGGATCAGAGCCATATTCTATATGATATGATTTCATATGTGTTTAGATCTAATTTTATGTTATTTAGATTAGATTTAAATAATTTTTATTTTTAAATCTGATATTTGATCAGTCCTGTATATGTTAGATAAAATGATCTAAGTAGCAAAGTACTTAGATTGGATAATCACCAGACCATCCGATCATAGAAGCAAGTAGGATTACATGACCCTTTCCTTCCATTTAATGATGTGCTCTTATGGTGTGTAGGAGTGCCACTGTGAGGTCCCATGAAAAAGAATGCGAAAGAAAAAACTTACTTTTCTGCAAAACTTTAGATCTTGAAATCCTAGAATTTGTTGTATATGATGCAAGTTGTAAGAAAAGTAATAACATCTAATCTTAATGATTAAAATTATTTTAATTTAAGATTATAAAAGGTTTAGATGTGACCTAAAAGGATTTTATGATTTAATATAAAAGTATTTATATGAGAAATAGTTTTAAAAACTTAATCTAAACCCATATTGATGCAGAACTTAATTAAGAATTAAGTGTAGAATCAATTAGATCTAGAATTATGATTTAAGATCTAATGATATTGCATAAAACATGGGGGCATGGGTTAGCTTAAATCAGATCCTCTTAATCGGACTAGACCTAAAGTTAGAATCAAAGAGTTAATAAATCATATAGAAAAATTAATTAAATCTAATCAAATATTGAATTAGATTAAATCTAGTTTTTTCTAGTACCAATACAATAGTTGTAAATGATCAAGTCCATATCTTTGATTAGACCAAATGGACCTTGATTGAGGCTCAGTGGTTGAACCTGAGTCATTAGGCTGGTTGAATCGAAACTAATTAATTAATTGATATCTAAGATAAGTTTGGCATTTCAACCAATGGTTTTTAATTAAGAGCGGCTTACCTGACCATTTTGATGGTGTTTAAGGCAAGCTTAGCATACCCTTTCATCGATCTCACTTATCTGACCAACTTGATGGATTATATTTTGATTAGACCACTAAGTGATTCGAGTTGTCCATGCCATTAAGATTTATCAATATGACTGATCTAAATGCCATTTAAATCGGCATATCACTAATCCAATTCAATGACCTGGTGAAATCAGTGGGAGTATTATGGTTAACTGATTGATCTCTTCTCTTCTCTAAATTTATCAATTGAATCTTCTAAATTATTAAGTCTCTAAAATAAGATAGTTATGGTGATGACTAAATCATAGCCTCCCATTAAGTTGGATGATAATGGGTCCATTAGTATGATGATCATTGGAGCCTAGTACTCATTTGCTATTGAAATTATCATTCATAATATGATGACTCAGTCAAGTCTCTCTAGCAAGTGGTCAGGTTGGCTGACCAAAATTGGGCTTGATCAATTAGTAGTTAGATTCCTAAGTGTGATCATATTAATGGTTGGACATAATCAGGACATGCAAAGAAGACCAAAGTCAATTAAAAAGTTTTCTAGGGCTAAATCATTACTAGAAATTGTTTGGTGAAACAATTGATTAAAAAACCTATCCATAGATGCACATTGATGGGCCGACCAAAGTTGGGCTCATGTGCAGTCTGTGTGAATTCTAGTACCCATTAAGAAATTAAGATAATTCCTCAAATTAGAGGTAGAAGCTATCAATTTGTATAAAATAGTGAGAGAACCTTTAGACTAAAGTTCATATTTTTAGGCTTAATTAATTCATATACTGATTAGGTTTTAATTTTTTTTTGTACAGTTATGGCCACAAACTTGTCATTCAGATCAATGTTGGATAGTGAAAAATTGATAGAATCCAATTTCGATAACTGATATCAAAAATTAAAAATCATCTTGAAACACAAGCAGACCTTATACGTCCTTATAGATCTGGCACCTGAGGAGCCTACTCCTAAAGCTCGTGGTGTAATTTGAGACACTTACTTGAAGTAACTCAACGATCACACCACAGTGTGTTGTATCATGCGGGCTGTAATGAACGACGAGTTCAGTCAAAAATTTGAGGAAGTTTAGCCAGAAGACATGCTTAAGGTGTTGAATGGGTCTTTTTGTACTCTCGATGATGTTGAGCGGTAAAAGATCAGTTATGCCATTTTCAATGCTCGAATAAGGGAGGGAGCATCGATCATCAATCATGTATTATACATAATCGAATAGATCGAACGTCTGAGCAAGCTCGACTTTTTTTTCCATGAAAAGCTTGGGAAGGATGCGATCTTGAACTCCCTATCCAAATCCTACCTACCATTTCTTAATCATTTTCGAATGACGAAGCCTATAGTTAACTATCACAGTTTGTTGGGGTTGCTACAGACTTTTGAGAAGGATCACCAGCTCCACATGAAGATGGTGAATGTAGTGGGAAGATCTTTTTTGGATGGACGTTGTCCCTTTAAAAAAGAGAAGAAAAAAAAATAAAAAGGTGCAAAGTGTTGGGAGTCGACCTAGAAGTCCAAGTCTAAGATTGACCAAAGTCAGATAGAGTACTTTAATTGTAGGAAGCAGAGTCATTGGAAGAGGAACTATCCTCAATACATAGTTTTTCTTGACCCAAATAGGCTGAAGAAAATGAAGCAATCAGTTGCTGGACAAGATAATAATATGATAACACCTTATAACTTCTTAATTTTTGATACAATGATCTAGGTATTGGATATTGATAGTCCTATTAACATTTGTAATTCATTACAGAGACTTCAGGTCAATAGGAGATTTGGAGACAGTGAGAGATTTTTGAATGTTGGAGATAAAAAATTAGTTTCAGTTCTAGCTTTAAGAATTATCAAACTTGTATTCAATTCTCATTTTATTGTTCTTAGTGATTGTCATTTCTGTCCTAGTTTCTTACTGAATATAATTTCTATAGGCCTTTTGACCAAAGCAAATTATGAGATTTCACTAAAGAAAAACTTTTATGATATCATTTTGAATAATGTTACTATGATGCGTGGATAGTTGAACAATAGTATTTATGTTGTATCACGGCCTAATGTAATGTACACATCAAATAAACGTCTTAGAATAGTTGATGTCACAAATACCTATCTTTGGCATTGTAGGCTAGGTCATATTAACAAGGATAGGATAAATAGGTTAGCTCAAGAAAAAATTCTTGATGACAATGATTATGAATCGTTGCCTACCTGTGAGTCTTGTTTAATTGAAAAAATGATCTAGTCACCTTTCATTGAAAAAGGTGAACGAGCCAGTGATGTTCTGAGACTTGTACATACTGATATATGTGGACCCATAAGTATTAGTGCCAGAGAAGGGTATCACTATTTTATTACGTTCACATATGACCTATCTAGGTATGGGTACATCTACTTGATAAAACATAAGTCTAAATCATTTAAAATATTCAAAAAAATTTATAATGAGGTAGAGAAATAAATTAAAAAGAATATTAAAATTCTTCAATCTGATCGAGGAGATGAATATATTTCTGATGAATTTCTGACATATCTAGAAGAGAATAGGATTCTCTCACAATGGACACCTCCTGTAATGCTACAATACAATGGCATGTTGGAAAGAAGAAATCAAACCCTATTGGACATGGTTCGATCCACAATAGGTTTTTCTAGTCTATCGATCTCTTTTTGAGGATATGCACTTGGGTTGGCTTGCTATGTGCTTAACAGGATTCTTAGTAAGTCTATAAGTAAAATACCACATAAGATGTGGATGGGATGTAAGCCAGTGCTCTCTCATCTTAGAGTTTGGAGGTGTCTGGTTTATGTCAAATATTTGAAAATGGACAAACTCAAAGCTAGGTCTGACAAAAATATTTTTATAGGATATCCCAAAGAAATTAAGGGATATTATTTCTATCTTGCTGATGAACAAAAAGTGTTTGTCAGTCTTAGAACAATTTTTTTTGAAAAAAAATTCTTTGGGAAAGGAATTAATGCCTCTAAGGTTGAACTTGATGAAGTTCAACAGGTAGAATCGATATAATCTAGTGAACCCACAGAATCAGATTTGATGATGTCAAATTCAAAACCTATTGTAGATGCATAATTAAAAAGATTTGATAGAGTATCACATCAACCGAAGAGATACTACAGTTTCTTGGTTCAGGATGAGGATCCTATTGAACTCGATGAAAATAATGAGAATTCGATCACTTATATGGATGCAATGTAGAGGTCCGACTCTGATAAATGGTTTGAAGTCATGAAGTCTAAAATAAAGTTTATAAAGGTCAATGATGTATGGACATTAGTTGTCCTACCTGAAGGGGTTAAACCCATAAGATGTAAATAGATCTTCAAAAGAAAGAGGGGTACAGATGAAAAGGTGGAGACCTATAAAGCCTATTTGATTGCCAAGGATTATCATCAGTATTATAGTATTGACTATGATGAGATATTTTCATCTGTGGCAATGCTCAAATCCATTCAGATTATGCTTGCAATAGCAGCACATATGGACTATAAAATCTGACAAATGGATGTGAAAATAATTTTTTTAAATAGAGAGCTAGGAGAAGAGGTGTGTATAATACAGCCTGAAGGTTTCACATCCATAGATGAGTCCAAAGTATGCAAACTTCAGAGATCCATCTATGGATTGAAGCAAACATCTTGGAGTTGGAACATGCATTTTGATAAGGTTATCAGAATGTATGGTTTTATTAGGAATAGAGAAGAGCCCTGCATTCACAAATGGATAAACAATTCAGTGGTTGTATTTCTTATTTTGTATGTGGATGATATTTTTTTTAATTAAAAATGACTTCTCGACATTACAAAGAATAAAGATTTGGTTATTATCTCATTTCTCTATGAAGGATCTGGGAGAAGCATCCTACATCCTTGGGATGAAGATCCATAGAGATAGATTGAAAAGGTTGCTTGAATTATCCCAGTCTACACATATAGACACCATGCTAAAGCAGATCAGCATAGAGAATTTCAAAAAAGGCTCTCTCGATAGGCTATGGAATTTCTCTCTCGAAGAGAGATTGTCCGACAACTCCTCAAGAGAGAGAGCATAAGAATAGAATTTTATATACTTTGATAGTGGGTTCTATAATGTATGTCATGACATAAACAAAATCAGACATGGTATACTCATTAGAGATAGTGAATAGATACCAGTCTGATCCTAGAAAAAACTACTAGAAGATCGTAAAAACAATCCTTAAGTATTTGAGAAATACTAAGGACCAGTGGCTTGTTTATGGAGAAACTGACTTGAAACTAGTGGGATTCACTGACTCCAGCTTTCAGTCAGACCATGACGATAGTAAGAATATGTCGAGATATATTTTTATCCTGAATGGTGAAGCAATTTACTGGAAAGGTTCTAAGCAGCACATCACAGCAGACTCTATTTGTGAGACAGAATATATCACAGCATCTGATGCCGCAAAGAAAGCTGTGTGACTGTAAAAGTTCATCGATGAGCTCGGAGTGGCACCCTCCATTGATGGCCCCATCCTGTTATACTACAATAGCACTGGAGTCATTGCTCAAGCCATGGAGCCTAAGTCCCATCAACGCACCAAGCATATTCTACACCGTTACCACCTTATACGGGAGATCGTGGATCAAGATGTGTCAATCTTCCGAAGATGCATGAGAAGGAGAACCTGGCCGACCCATTTACTAAAACTCTTAGAATCAAAAAGTTTGATGATCACAAATTGAAGATGGGTATATAATACTGTACCGATTGCCTTTAATCCAAGTGGGAGTTGTTGAGAATTGTATCCTAAAGCCTAACGTCAATTTGTTGATGATTGTGCTCATATTTATATATTATATATAAATTTTTAATAATAAAAATTATTTGATTTTTTCATCACATTTTGTCTATCTTTTTTGAACTCTTGTATTGTAATGAAGTCCTTATAATTATGTTTAATAGACAAAGGAAGATTTATCGTTTAGTCCTTCAAATATGTCTGTGACCAAATGATATACTGTTAATAGGATGATAGAAATATCAAGTTGTGTATCATATGGATTGGTTGTCCTCTGAACCAAAGAGTGTGGAGATACGGATATGGCATGCAGGTGGAATGTAGGAGTATATTTGTATCGAACATGACCAAATGCTGAGCACTTTGCTGTCAAGAGCAGCTCACGAAGGGTATGGGTGTAAGTATTCCTCTGATCTGAGATCACCACGGTGACTTGTAAGCAACTCACTATACTTTGATGCTGGACTATCTGAATTTCTAATGCAGTGATAGAAGGTTTCTAGGTGCAGTCAAGTACTTATCAAGTCAGTGCGTGAGTCAAGATAAGATTGATCCCTCTAAATAAATAGGAGTTAATGCATCAGTGTATTTCAATTTAGTAAAATATTAGCCAGAATAATCCATGTGATAGATTTGAAAGATTGAAATATAATGTGGTTGACTATTTTAGGATTGACAGTTAAATCCTAGATCACCTTAAGCAGTAGGATCAAAGGGATGAATTATACGGTAACCATAAGCCACTAAATTCTAGAATGTTGCTTTTCAATCTTTTAGCCTATCCAGACATTGGGTTCTATTACTAGATAGTTACATCGATTAGTATAGAAATTTATTCTTATGCTATCGATTTAGGTTCGAACCTATGAGGTCACACACATTAGAAGATTCGATTTGATCAGATGGCTGAAGAGTCCCACTAGATTAAAACTCTAGTGAAGAGTCTCTATCATGCTCCTGATCTCAGATTGTGAGCCGAAGATCATGGCAACTGCTGCATACTCACAGGAAACTCTCCCTATAAGCATGCAAGGCATCTTATCATGCTATCATAAAACAACAGTAGAATAATTAGTCAATAATTTGAATCAAAAATATAACAATCTAAATTTCAACTTTAATATCTCAATAAATTCAATAACGTTCAATACACTTTACATCAAATTCAATAAGACTTTCAGTCTAAAATAAAAGTATGGAGATTCTACTTCTAATCACTCTTCCATTCCTATCTTGTATCATCTTAATTCCTCAACATCTGTAAAAATAGTAAAATAAGAGATAATGAGCTAAACAGCCCAGTAAGTAATGACACTTTCAATAGATTTCATCAGGCATTAAAGTAAATAATCAATTATAAAAAAGAAGCATATAGAATTCATAAATTTAAATTCAATTTCGATTATGCAATATAGTTCATGCCAAATTTATTATTTTTTTTAAATTTAAGTTTCTTTCGAGATTTCAATTTCTTTCATTCTTACGTTCTTTTCATCAACCATGAGCTATGACTATATTTTTTCTATGGCAAAGTCATAATACCATGTATCTTCTTGTGATGAGCTACAAATTATCTGACAGAAAAGTCCTTCGAAACCACTAGTCTCACTGGCAGTTTATCGCTGGTCTCACTGGCGACATGCCGCTGGTCTCGCTAGCGATATAAATCCTCAAGATAAATTATTTGCCAATGTATTAGCCCTCATTGAAGGGGTCCTTTATATAGTCAGGTTGTCAATTCATATTATTTTTATATTAAAATTATTCATAAATTATGTTTCATATTCAAATTTGATAAAAAAATATATAATCACATAGTATCAAAATCAATCAATATAATGTATCATGAAATCAATATATTTAATTATGCTTCATCATAACATATCAAAATAAGATATTTTTCATAACAAAATATCATTCATCCAATTTATGCATCATTTCTCAAATCATATTAAAAAAATATATTATAATTTATCGATAAATCTAAAAAAGGTGAAACATTACTTACCTCGAATGCATTTCAATAATCCATATAATTCTATAAATTTTTTTTCAAAAATTTTATTCATAGATCATATTATGATATCCCATGATCAAACATCTACAATCCTATATAGGATCAATTTCAATAATTAGAAAGGACCAAAATAATTAAGAAAAATAGAATTGATGGACACTCGTATTCTATCATCCAGATTGGTCCGAACATCTAATTTCATCTGGTCAAAATCTAATTAGAACATAAATGATCCAAAATTTGACAATCAGATCAAATCGGATTCGAAGTGATAAGATCGAGGTTCCTTCATTGGGTTCATGAATCAAGTGGAGTGAGAAAATCAGAGGAGAGAGAATTTATAAGATACAATCCAAATTAATCAGGTGCCACAGTCCAACATCTCAATTAGTGTGATCAAAATGATCTAATCCAAGTCATGGTTAAATCAGGATCAGATATAATCAAATTAAGAAATATCGGATCTGATCAAGGTGAGTGCCAGTACACTGCCCAACAATCATAGATCAAGATTCTTCATCAGATTAAAAATATTAAAAAACATTCCTCCTTGATAAATTTTTTTAGAGAGAGAAATTGATCAAGGGGGAGAAATAGTTTTAGAGAGAGAAAATTTTAGAGAGAAAAAATTTTAGAGAGAGAAAATTCATCTTGGACTTTTCAGACGATATGATTCAACAAATCCGATCGATCAGATCAAATTATGCTGAAATTATCATATGAATAATTTAATAAAATCAATAAAAATAAAATTTTAAAAAATATTAGGTCGGATCAAGGTGGATGCCGGTATACCATCCGACAATCATAGATCAAAATTCATTATTAGGATCAATTTTAATTCATCATCATTCTTCTCAAAATTCTAGAAATCTTAGGAGAGAGAAATAATCTAGAGAGAAAAAAAGAGATTAGAGAGAGAAGAAAAGAGGGAGAGAGAGTCTATTTATTATTTTTCTATTTTTCTTCTTCTTTTTTTTTCTTTTCTTTTTCTTTTTTTTTTCTTTTCTTTTTCCTTCCTTCTTCCCATGACCTCCTTTGGGCGAAACAAGGGATCGTGTGGTCCCCTCCTTTGGTCGGCCAATTAGCAGTGCGACCGGCATGATGGTGGTGATGGTGGAAGGGCAATGATGGGATGGCTCGAAAGAAGTAAATTCGATGGTCTGTGGTGACCACCGATGTCGAAAAATTGAGAAGAACAACAAAAAGATAGGGATTTCTTTCGCAATGAAATCCGGTGACTCCAATCGCTGGCGATCGTGCACACGGGCATGGAAAGGAAGGGGGAGAAGAAAGGGAGAGAAATCAGGGCTTACCTCAAGCTCCGATGAGAAATCAAGACGAGCACGATGACGGACTTCTGCGAGGATTTTCCGACGATCCCCATCATTTTGCCTCTGGATTCTCAAGTGGAGGGAGAAGGGGTCTCCCCCTTAAATAGAGTCGGAGGGAAAGAGTTTGACTCCTCCCTGATGAGCTTTCTGACTCCATTTAGGAGTCGGTCGGGAGGAAAAAGACTCCCTACGAGAGTCTTCCTCAAATTTTTTTTTGATGGGCTTTTGTGGGCTGGGTTTAGGGCTTAATTGGGCCAGGTCATAACATTCTTCCCCTCTAAAAAAAATTTCATCCTCGAATTTTTTTTTGTTTAAGTCTTCATAATTTCTTACTTGGGATTTATGATAAAATTCTCACCCATAAATATTTTAATATTTTAATTATTGATACCAATTCATTCTTAAATCATTTTATAAAAAAAAGGTCAATACATCAAATATTGATTCGAAATAGAACCATTCATTTTCTTATTGTCAAAATCAACATCTCAAAGATTTTTAATTTTTAAGATTTCAAAATCATGCTCTTGTTCTCTATAAAATAATGTTCAATACCTCATGGCTAAATGAAAATCAAACTTATCTCTTGTAAATAAAAGAAAATTAATATCTTAATTCCTGAATAAAAATTTTATTTTTGTTTTCAAAATACTAACCGCTCTTAATTAATTGACCCATCATAAGATAGGAAAATATACTTCTATGAATCACATGATGATATCCAAATCAGTCAAAATTCAAAAGTATTTTTTCTTATTCATGCTTTCAAAGGTTGAAAATTTACCTTTTTAATCTCATCCTCAAACTTTTGATGTTTTAATTTTTTTTTGATGCAAATTCATCATTAAATCATTTCTCAAAAGAAAGATTAATATTACCAATGTTGATTAGAATCAAGATCACTATTTCTGATCATCGAAATTAGTCTCTCAATTCTAGATAAGGATATCAAATTTTTCATCAAAAATCTTTAACTGCTTATGATTTAATCAATTTATTACAAGATCATAAATAAAATTTACTACATTCTCCATAGATAAACTTTTGAGTATAAAAATCTAAGATCAAAATCATTATTCGATAAACAATCTTAAATTTTTTCTAACAAATAAAAAATTATTCAATTCTAAGATAAAAAAAATTTATCGCTAAATATTTTAAATCTAAAATCAAAAATCAAGGATCCACTCATCCTAGAATTAGGATGCTAAATATTTTTATAGCATAATAGGTGGAAGCACTACTTTTAAAAATCACATTAAGGATATTCAAAATTTTTAAAAAATATTATTCTTTCTAATATCAATAATTTTTTTGTATCAAATCATATCATCTATCACAATTCTTTAACTCAAAGAGTCAACATTTCTGACTTACTCAAAATAATCCAGATCATCAAGCTTCCACTACGCACTCTATTTTAATAATCAAAATTTCTTAGGTTCATCAAAAAATTTTGAACAAATTATTTCTTTATCTTATCAGTAGAAAAGATCTAAAATTTTAAACTTTAATTGAAGCCAAAGATTAACTTTCGATTCTTATTCATACTTTTACTAGTGTACAATAATCTTGATTAACCTTTGAGTCCAATATCATATTTAAAATCATCATATAGGTTTACTATAATCAATATGAATCAAATCTTAATTCTCATATCTATTCAATTTGATAATTTTAAATCAAAATCTTTATAAGTCAAATCAATGAGAAAATCCTTCGATGCTCCATTAAGTTAGGACATAATCAGAATATATAAGAATTTTAAATCATTATCTTTTCTAAAGTTTCTATCATCAGGATCTTCAATATTTATCAAGTATCCTTTCATAACAATCATTCAAGCCTCAAAAAATTAATTCTCTACTTAATAGATTCAATCAGAGACCTCATTAATAAAACTAAAAAAACTCCATATCATTTCCTAAATCCAAAATTTTTAAATTATAAATTCATATCAATCCCATAATCTTAAATAAATATAAATCAGATCTTTTATCTTAATCTAAAGATATCAATTTTTTATTAACAATCTCAACAATAATATCAAAAAATCTTTTGATCAACTTAGATACAAAATCTTTAGATTAAAATTTTATACACATCATATAGTCTCCAAGAGACACAATAAGATCTATTATTTAGATCCAAGGATGATAATTAAAGATTTCAGTACAATAAATATCATACAGTCTCATAATCCATTTCATCAATAAGAAATAGACTTCTTTTCAATATCTCTAAATATGTATTTATCCTAATATGCCACTTTATATATGATTCACATATCAAGTTTAATTTCAATAAATATTCCAATCAAGTATCATAAAAAAAAATTTTAATCTATCTTGGAATAATATTTTATCATCAAATCTTTATCTTGCCAATAATAATCAACTTCTCAACTAGAAGTAATATCATAGTATTATTCTCACATCGAATTTGAACTTACGATTCATTTGAATAATCAATGATCAAATTAATAACTATAATACATAATAAAATTTTATGTCAATTCTTTTGTAATTACTTTCAATCAAAATTTAACTAATCATATCATGATCCATAGATCATCCATCATATTTCAAACTCCATATGTCATAATTTCTTGTGATCTTTTCATACATAATCTCAATGTTTAATCAAAAATTATAAAGATTTCTCCCACTATAATTATCAAAGATCTACACCATAATATCCTTAGTGTCTATCCACTGACACTCATTTTATACACATCTTAGTTCATCCACTAATGCTCTGATATCACTCTAAATTATCATGCCCCCAACCCCAGATTGTGAGCCGAAGGTCATGGCAACCGCCACATACTCACAAAAAACTCTCCCTATAAGTATGCAAGGCATCTTATCATACTATCATAAAACAACAGTGAAATAATTAGTCAATAATTTGAATAAAAAATATAAAAATCTAAATTCTAACTTTAATATCTCAATAAATTCAATAATATTCGATACACCTTACATCAAATTCAATAAGACTTCAATCTAAAATAAAAGTATGGAGGTTCTACTTCTAATCATTCTTCCGTTCCTATCTTGGATCATCTTAATTCTTCAACATCTATAAAAATAGTAAAATAAGAGATAATGAGCTAGACAATCCAGTACGCAATGATTACTTTTAATAGATTTCATCAGATATTAAAGTAAATAATTATTTATAGAAAATAAGTATATAGAGTTCATTAATTTGAAATCAATTTTGATTATGCAATATACTTCATACCAAATTTATTTCTTTTTTCAAAAATTCAAATTTCTTTCGAGATTTTAATTTCTTTCATTCTTACATTCTTTTCATCAACTATGAGCTATGATCATATTTTTTCTATGGCAGGATCATAATACCGCATATCTTCTTACGATGAACTGCGAATCATCTGACAGTAAAGTTCTTCGAAACCACTGGTCACGTTGGTGGTTTATCACTGGTCTCACTAGTGACATGTCGTTGATCTCGTTGGTGACATAAATCCTCAGGATAAATTATTTATCAATGTATTAGCCCCCATTGGTGGGGTCTTTTACATAGTCAGATTGTCAATTCATATTGTTCTTATATCAGAATTCTTCATAAATCATGTTTCATATTCAAATTTGATAAAAAAATATATAATCATATAGTATTAAAATCTATCAATATAATATATCATAAAATCAATATATTCAATCATGCTTCATCATAACATATCAAAATAAGATATTTTTCATAATAAAATATCATTCATCGAATTCATACATCATTTGTCAAATCATGTCAGATAAATATATTATAATTTTTGGATAAATCTAGAAAAAATAAGATATTACTTATTTTGGATATATTTCATTAATCTACATAATTTTATAAATTTTTTTTCAAAAATTTTGTTCGTAGATCATATCATGATATCCCATGATCAAACATCCATATCCCAGGATCAATTTCAATAATTAGAAAGGACTGGAATAATTAAGAAAAATAGAATTGATGGACACCCATATCCTATCATCCAGATTGGTCTAATCATCTAATTTCATCTGGTCAAAATCTAATTAAGATATAAACGATCAAAAATTTGACTATCAGATCAAATCAGATTTGAAGTAATAAGATCGAGGTTCCTTCATTGAGTTCATGAATCAAGTGGAGAGAAAAAATTAGAGGAGAGAGAATTCATAAGATACAATCCAAATTAATCAGGTGCCATAGTCCAACATCTCGATTGGTGTGATCAAAATGATCTTATCCAAGTCATGGTTAAATCAAGATCATGGATAATTAAATTGAGACATATCGGATCTGATCAAGGTGAGTGCCAGTACGCTACCTGACAATCATAGATCAAGATTCTTCATCAGATCAAAAATATTAAAAGAAAATTTTTATTGATAAATCTTTTTAGAGAAAAAAATTGATCAAGAGAGAAAAAATTTTAGAGAGAAAAAATTCTAGAAAAAAAAATTTTTAGAGAGAGAAAATTCATCTTAAACTCTTCAGACGATTGATTCAACAAATCCGATCGATCAGATCAAATCATGCTGAAATTATCATATGAATAATTCAATAAAATCATGAAAAATATAATCTTAAAAAATATTAGATCTGATCAAGGTGGATGCTAGTATACCGTCCGACGATCACATATCAAAATTTATTATTAGGATCAATTTCAATTAATCATCATTCTTCTCAAAATTTTAGAAATCTTAGGAGAGAAAAATAATCTAGAGAGAAAAAGAGAGATTAGAGAAAAAAAGGAGGAGAGAGAGTCTATTTATTATTTTTCTATTATTATTTTTTTTTTTTCTTTTTTTTTTTCTTTTTTTTTTCCTTCCTTCTTCCTGTGGCCTCCTTTGGGCGAAATAGGGGACCGTGTGGGCCCTTCCTTTGGTCGATTGATCAGCAGTGCGATCGATATGATGGTGGCTGATGGTAGAAGGGCAACGATGGGGTGGCTCGAAAGAAGTGAATCTGACGATCGGCGATGACCACCAGCATCAGAAAATCGAGAAGAATAATAAAAAGATAGGGATTTCTTCTGTAACAAAATCTAGCAACTCCGATCGCCGGCGATCATGCACACGGGCACGGGAAGGAAGGAGGAGAAGAGAGGGAGAGAAATCGGGGCTTACCTCAAGCTCCAACGACATCTCCAATGAGAAATCAAGGCGAGCATGGTGACGGGCTTTCACGAGGATTTTTTGGTGATCCCCATCATTTTGCCTCAGGATTCTCAGGTGGAGGGAGGGAGAAGGGGTCTCCCCCTAAAATAGAGTTGGAAGGGAGGAGTTTGACTCCTCCTCGATGAGCTTTCCGACTCCATTTAGGAGCCGGTCAGGAGGAAGAAGACTCCCTATGGGAGTCTTCCTCAAAATTTTTTTTATGGGCTTTTATGGGCTGGGTTTAGGGCTTAATTTGGTCAGGTCATAACAGTCCCATTGGATTGGGACTTTAGAGGAGTGTCCCACTAGATTGGGACTCTTCTGTTAATGGAGAATTTGTTAATAATTAGATTGCTAATTGACTCAATTTGATTGAGTAAAGAGATTCAGATCAAGTTTAATTGAATTGGATTCAGTTTGACTTGGATTGGGTTTGATTAGATCTAGCCTAATTACAAAAAAAAATTGTTTCTGATTTGATCAGAACTTAGGTTTAGTTAATTCCCAATTAGGTTAGTAATTTATTGAAGAGATTATATTCCTAATTAGATTAGGTTCTTTTCTCTCATTGGATCCAAACTAAATCTGATTTGGATGGGAATCAAATTAGAAATGAAGAGTCCCAGCCAACTAGAATTCTCTCCCTTGCGCATGCCCTTGGTCCCATGCCATTCCTTACTCACAAAAATAAGTTTGAATGAAACATTTTGTGCATGAGAAAGGAGGGTGCAGAGAGGGGTGGGCAGCACTTATGATGAGTCATGGTTCTTATGTCTTTCCTGATCTGAATTTGATCCAAATCAAAGATAAGGAGATAAGAAAGAAAGAAATCAGATTTTTTTGGGAAAGAATGGTGGTACCAAAAATATTTTCTCCATGTGCGTTGAGATGTTGGTTGGTGTGAGAAAGATCTGATTTTTTTCTCACACCATCACATATTTTTACAAAAATATGAGATGCCCCATATGATGGTTGGCATAGGAATTGTTAGCGCCTCCTCTTAACCCTAAACCCTAGCCCCATCTATAAAATGGGGGTCCAATAGTTGGATGCCAAAATATGTGAATTAGATGAAATTAGTTTCCTCTACATAGCCTCTCTCCTCTTTTCCTTCCTTCATTAATTCTTCTCCCTCTCTAGAGTGTCTAAGAGATTAAGAGAAGAAGAAGAAGGTCGGTCATCAAAGATCTTCGTGAGCAAGCACTCTCGAGGAGACTGATCAGCAACCGTTCTTCATGTGGACGATCTATAGAGGCCAGACATCTTTGTGTCATTGCGAGTGATCTGAAAGAACTCCAATCCACATGATACAATTATAGAGATCAGCAACCCATGTTGAGAAATATATCCCAAAGTCAATTGTTAGACGATTATGCTCATTCTTGTAAATGTATATGAATTTATATTAATAAAAATTATTTGATATTTTTTATTATAAATTATCCATCTTTGAACTCCTATGTTGTAATGAAGTCCTTAAGACTATAATTAATCGATAAAGGAAGATTTGTCATTTAGTCCTTAACGATATTCGCGACCAAATGATATGCTATTAATAGGATGATAGCAATATCGAGTATAGGTCATTGTATACCATATGAGTTGGTTATCTTCTTAACCAAGAAGTATGGAGACACTGTTATGATATGCAGATGGAATGTAAAAGTACATTCATATGGAATGTAATCATGTGTCGAGCACTTTGCTGTCAAGAGTAGCTCGTGAAGAGTATGGGTATAAGTATCCCTCAGACCTAAGACCACCACGATGACTTATAAGTAACTCACTGTACTTTGATATCAGACCATCTAAGTTTCTAATTCAGTGATGGAAGGATACTGGGTGCAGTCAAGTACTTATCAAGTCGGTGTTTGAGTCAAGATAAAATTGACCTCTCTAAATTAGTAGGAGATATGCATCAATGTATTTTAATTTAGCAAAATCTTGACCAGGATAATTCATGAGATAAAATTGAAAGGTTGAAATACAATGTGATCGACTAAATTAGCATTGATAGTTGAATCCTATGTCACCTTGAGCATTAGGGTCAAAGGGATGAATTATACGGTAACCATACGTCAGTAGGTTCTAGAAGGTTGCAATACTTCGACCTATCCAATCATCGGGTCACCATTGCTAGATGATTATATCAATTGGTATAGAAACTTATTCTTATGCTACCAGCCTAGGTTCAAACCTATGAGGTCATACGTATTAGAAGATTTGGTTAGATCAGATGGCTGAAGAGTCCAATTGGATTGTGACTCTGCTGAAGAGTCTTATTCGAACCAGGACTCTGAAGGAGAGTCCCACTGGGACTGAGACTCTACTTGTTACTCCTTGAATTGATTTTGATGATTACAAAGTATTTGAGAGGGTTACTACTGATTTTGGCTTGAAAAAAGATTTATTATTTTTCAGGAGAAAAATCATAATTTCACCAAGTCCCAACTCGAAAGCCTCAAGAGCAAGAACAGAAGATTTGTGATCTTTTGGAGGCAATCTTAATATTTTTGGATATATATTTTGAAAAAAAAATATATTTATAAAATTGAGTAGACCCTATGAGTCGATTCATGTCAAAAGAAGCTGAACGGCATGTTGATTTTTTGGCTGGCACATCCAATTGAGTCGACCCCATGAGTTGATCCCTATACATGAGTCGATCCTATGAGTCGACCTCTATTGCTGTATATGCTAAAATTACAGAACAGTTATTTTCTATTCTGTACCACAAAAGTCGACCCCATGAGTCGACTCATGTGTATGAGTCGACCCTATGAGTCGACCCCTGCGATGGAAAAACTCCGCAACGGCTAATTTTTAGCTCATTTTGGCTGCATTTAATATTCATTTAATGATCTCCAACGGCTCTATTTCAGTCCAGATTACTCTCCACCATCAAGTGAAGTTATAAAAGGCATTTAAAGGAGGGAATAAAATAAGGTTTTGAAGAGGATTTCAAGCGTTCATTTTCAGTCCTAAGCAAAGAGTCCTCTTAAAGTAAAAAAAGCTTTCATTTCAAGTCCACCAACCCCTCAAGAGCTCATTCAAGTCTTCAACCATCTTGAGAAAAATCAGAAAAGCTTCCTTCTTATTGTGTAAAGTATATTTAAAGCTTTATTTGCTTATTAAAGGAGCAACATTTGTATTTTCATGTAATTAACTATTACACTGTTTTTGAGTTGATCTTTAGTTTTGAAAGGGTTTCAAAATGTGAAAAGATTGATCCGAACTTTGAATCGAATTGTATTAGATTGGCTTGTACCCAAAAAATAAGTATTCTAGCTTGAGATAGCTAGAGTCAGAGGTACCGATGTTGTATTATTATTAAATACGATTTAGTGAATTTGAATTCTCAAGTAGGAGCTTGGAGAGTGGATGTAGATGCAAGATTGGCACTGAACCACTATAAATCTTGGTTGTTTGTGGTATGCTTACTTGTTCTCTATCTTATTTTCTTTTTCTTCTTGCACTCTTGCATCTAATATCTTCACTTTACTTAAATCACTCACTTCAACTAACTTACCTTTTATTACTTAATCCTTGTAGTTCTAAATTAATTTTAAATTTTTAGAAATCCAATTCACCCCCCTCTTGGGTTGCATAGTTGGGCAACAAGTGGTATCAGAGTTCGATGCTCTAGCCCTATTTTGATTTAACCATCAAAGAGCTATAGATCTATGGCAACTCAAGTTGGTGCTTCACTAGCCGAGGGGCAGTCCACAAACCGACCTTCATTTTTTAATATGTCAAATTATACCTATTGAAAAGCTTGGATGAAAATCTTTATTCAAGCACTTGACTATGATATGTGGAGTATCATAGTAAATAGACCACACACACCTACTAAAATAATTGATGGTGTGGAATCAACCAAATCTGAAAAAGAATAGGATGAGGTTGATAAGAAAATAGCTCAACTTAATGCAAAAGCCATGAATATTTTATATTGTACTTTAGATGCTAATGAATTTAATTATATTTCAATATGCATGTCAGCTGAGAAAATATGGGATAGATTAGAAGTAACTCATGAAGGAACTAATCAAGTGAAGGAATCAAAAATTAATATGCTTGTGCATAAATATGAACTCTTTAAAATGAAGCATGATGAATCAATAACTGAAATATTTACTCATTTTACTGATATTATTAATGGTCTAAAAAGTCTTGATAAGTCTTATTCTTACAGTGATCTCGTGAGAAAGATTCTTAGGTCTTTACCAAAGACTTGAGAGGCCAAAGTGACCGCAATCTAAGAAGCCAAAGATCTAAATATCTTATCCTTGGAGGAGCTTCTAGGATCGCTAATGACACATGAGCTAAGTATGAAATAACATCAAGAAGAAGATATCAAAAAGAAGAAGACAATCACCCTCAAATCCACTGCTCAACTTGATGAGAAATTTGATGATACGGAAAATGAAGAGCAGGATGAAGAAATGGCCCTCATTACTAGAAAGTTTAAGAAGTTTTTGAAGAAAAGAAGACAAGGAATGAGGAAGAGGCCACCTACAAAAGAAGAACATAGCAAAGAGAAGGATAAGGAGCAACTCCTTATTTGTTATGAATGTAAAAAGCTAAGACACTTTAAGTCTGAATGTCCACAACTTAAGAAGGATCCCAAGAAGTACAAGAAAAAGGCTATGATGACTACATAGAGTGAAAGTGATGAGTCAAGCTCTGAAGAAGAAGATTCAAATGAACAAGCCAACTTGTGCCTTATGGCACATGAAAATGAGGTAAACACTGAAATTCCTAATGACTTTATCTTTGAAGAACTTCATGAAGTATTTTATGATCTAATTGATGAACTAAAGAAGCTAGGAGTAAAGAATAAAGAATTGAAATCAAAGAATCAATCTTTACTAAAAGAAAATGAGATTATTTCAAATAAAAAATTAATCTTATCTCAAAAAAATTTAAACTTAAAAAAAGAGATCGCCAAGTTAAAATCAATGATTGAAAAGTTCACTTTAAGTTCAAATAAACTTCAAATGATACTTGACAATCAAAAAGTCATTTATGATAAAGCCGATCTTGGATATAACCCTTTAAAAAAATAAAAATTTCAAAAAAATATCTTTATAAACTCATCATGCAACAAATTTTTAAATATTACTTACTTTAAATGTGGTAAAGTAGGACACAAATCCTATACATATTTTTTTAACAAATCTAAAAAGTCTAATGTGAAGAAAATATGGAGTCCAAAAGGAACCATTGTGACTAACCAAAGAGGATCCAAGAAAATTTGAGTACCTAAAGTCAAAACTTGATTTTTGTATGTAGGTGTGTCCTGCATCCCAAGAAACAAATCAAAAATGGTATCTTGATAGCGGGTGCTCAAGACACATGACTGATGATGAATTCCAATTCATCACACTTGATGCTAAAGATGGAAGGATGGTCATCTTTGGAGACAATGGCAAAAGAAAGATCATCGGTATAGGTAACATTAGTATCACTCCCTCCAAGTATATTAAAAATATTTTTTTAGTAGATAGTTTGAAACATAATCTATTAAGCATCAGTCAATTTTATGATAAAGGATATAAAGTCATTTTTGAATCTTCATTATGCATAGTAACCAGTCCTATTGATGAAGGCATTAAATTTGTTGGGCATAGAAATGGTAACGTTTATATGATAGATTTGAATGATCTTTCCAAAATAAATATGCAATGCCTAGTAGCCTTGAATGCCAAGATTAATAAGAATAGTTGGCTTTGGCATCATAGGCTTGCATATATTAGCATGCATTCACTTTCAAAACTTGTTAAAAAGAAATTGGTTATCGGCTTACCCAAATTGAATTTTGAAAAGGATAGAATTTGTGATGCATGCCAACTGGATAAACAAACAAGAGTCTCATTCAAATCTAAAAATATTGTTTCAACTTCTAAGCCATTAGAACTATTGCACATGGATTTATTTGGACCCACTAGAACTACTAGTCTAGGTGAAAAATGATATGACTTTATGATTATTGATGATTTTTCTCATTTTACATGGATTTTCTTTTTGGCACATAAGGATGAAACTTTTCATGTGTTCTTAAAATTTTATCAAAAAGTCACTAATGAAAAAAAAATTTTAATTCAAAATATTTGAAGTGATCATAAAACTGAATTTCAAAATCAAAATTTTGAAAAGTTTTATGATAAAAAAGGTATTGACCACAACTTTTCAGTACCTAGGATATCCCAAATAAATAGAATAGTAGAAAGAAAAAATAGATCTCTTGAAGAAATAGCTCGTACCATGCTATGTGAAAGCAACCTTTCAAGATATTTTTAGATGGAAGCAATTAACACGGCATATTACATTTTAAATCATACTTTAATTAGACAAATTTTAAAGAAAACTCTCTATGAGCTTTGAAAAGGAAGAAAACCAAACATTGCATATTTTTATATTTTTGGTTGCTGATATTTTATTTTAAATAATGATAAAAAAAGACTAAAAAAATTTGATACAAAATCTGATGAAGCTATTTTTCTTGGTTACTCCTCTTCTAGCAAAGCTTTTAGAGTTTTCAACAAAAAAACTTTAGTAGTAGAGGAGTCAATACATATTATTTTTGATGAAACTAACGACCTTTCTTCAAGGAAGAATGAAGGTATTGATAATGCAGATCCTCTTAAAAAAGGAATGAAGGAGATCACCCTAAAAGACTCAACAATTCAAAATGAAGAACAACAAGAATAACCTCAAGGCTCAAATGATCTACCTAAAGAATGGAGGTATGATCACAATCTTCCCAAAGAGTTGATCATTGATGATTCTACACATGGAGTAAGAACTCGTTCCTCTCTTAAAGATGCATACAATCATTTTGTATTTGTTTCTCATTTGGAACCTAAAATCATAGATGAAGCTAAAAAAGATTATAATTGGATAAATACAATGCAAAAAGAACTTAATCAATTCAAAAGAAATAATGTATGGACTTTAGTATCAAGATCTAAAAATTATCCAGTAATTAGCACAAAATGGGTATATAGAAATAAACTGGATGAACATGGAAATGTAATTAGGAATAAAGCAAGATTGATTGCAAAAGGGTATAATCAAGAAAAAAGAATTAATTTTGATGAGACCTTTGCACCTGTTGCTAGATTAGAAGCAATTAGACTTTTACTTGCATATGCTTGCTTTATGAATTTTAAGTTATTCCAAATGGATGTCAAAAGTATTTTTCTAAATGGATATATTGCTGAAAAAGTTTATGTAGAACAACCTCCTAATTTTGAAAATCATCCTTTTTCTAATCATATTTTTAAATTAATCAAAGCATTATATGGTTTGAAACAAGCACCTAGGGCTTGGTATGAAAGGCTAAGTAAATTTTTGCTTAATAATAATTTTTCAAGAGAAAATATAGACATAACTCTTTTCATTAAAAAAAATCAAGATGATATCTTAGTTATACAAATATATATTGATGATATTATTTTTGGGTCTACTAATAAAACTCTTTGTCAAGATTTTGCTAAGCTCATGTAGGGAGAGTTCGAGATGAGCATGATGGGAGAACTTACATTCTTCTTCGAACTCCAAATCAAACAAACAAAGAAAGAAATCTTCATCACTCAAAGAAAATATACAAGAGAACTACTCAAAAGATTTGGAATGGAGGATTCCAAATCAATTGGTACACCCATGAGCCCATCATGTAAGCTTGACAAGGATGAAGGAGGTAAAAATATAGATTTAAAATTTTATAGAGATATGATTGGTTCTCTATTGTATTTAACTACTAGTAGACCAGATATTATGTTTAGTGTATATTTTTGTGCTCGCTTTCAATCAAATCCAAAAGAATCGCACTTGAATGCAGTTAAAAGAATCCTTAGATATTTAAATGATACACAAACTCTAGGACTATGGTATTCTAAGGACTCGTCAATTGACTTAATAGGATATTCAGATATCAATTTTGCTAGATGTAGATTAGATATAAAAAGTACTAGTAAAATTTGCCAATTTCTTAGAGTTAACTTAATCTCTTGGTTTAGCAAGAAGTAAAATTCGGTGGCACTGTCTACAGCCGAGGCCGAATACATTGCAGTCGAAAGTTGTTGTACTCAGATCTTGTGGATTAAGCAACAACTTGAGAATTTTGACATCAAACTCAATAAAACTCTCATAAGATGTGATAACACTAGTACTATTTATCTAACTAAAAATCTAATTCAGCACTCTAGATCAAAATATATTGAAATTTGACATCATTTCATAAGAGAACATGTCCAAAATAATGATATAATTTTTGATTGTGTATGTACTGAAAAATAATTGACTGACATCTTTACCAAGACCTTAAGTGAAGATAGATTTTGTGAAATTAGGAGAGAACTAGAAATTCTTGATCTATTAGCTTAAGTATCTCTCTAATTCTAAGTTCTTAATGCCAAAAAATTCATTGAACCAAATATGTTGAGCTCAATTCTCATCTCTTCTTTTTTCTTAAAAGCTTAAAACTATACTTCACATGATCAATCTCTAGGTAGACACTTTTTCTTCAAAGTTTCAAATTTTTTCAATTTTTTTTATCATTCTTATGAATTTTTCTGTGCCATGAGTCGACTCCCAAGGTCGACCCTAGGGTAAACTTATAATTCTGTCAAAACCCTTCGGGTGCTCTCTTTTTATTGAGAAGTTTTCTTTGAGCTGACTCACCCCTTCTTCTTCTTCCTCCCACCGAACCAAAAGCAGGGCTCTTCTCTCTCAAATCGAAGATTTCTCTCAAATCTCTTTTCCCACTGATTTTTATCCTTCAAATCGCCCGTTTAGGAACCAACTTCCTCTCCTCTTTCTTTCTCGTTTGGACGATTTGAGCTTGCCCTAGATTCTATCTCTCTTCTCCAAATCGATGATTTACCTCCCCAAAATCCTTACCTTTTCTTCTAAAATTCTTTCCTCTCTACCTCTCATTTAGTCTCCTAAGCTCCTTGCAAGTCTCTTTTGTCCAAATGGCTCCCAAAATGAAGCTACCATAAAGAAGAAAATATGTTCATAGGTTGGAAGAGAGTGTGCGCAAAAAAAGAATGGCAGTTGAGCCCTCTCTTGCTCCAATCCCAGCTTCAGGACCTACTTCAGCTTCTACACAGTCTCCAGTTAGTCCAACCAAGGTACCTCTCTCTGATCAAAAAGTGAAACTCAGAAAGAATATAGATTTTAAATTTTTTAAAAAAGAAGGGTCCTCTATTAGATCAAAGATTAAAGATCGAGGATGGAAGTTTTACTGTTTATTAAAGAAAAATACTTATGTTGATTTGGTCAGAGAATTTTATTTAAATTTGAGTTATTGCAATGGAACAGTAAAGTCTACAATAAAAAGTGTTGATATTATTCTTGATCCAGTGCATTTGGGATAAATCCTGCACTTGCCTTGTGAAAGCTATACTAATATGGAGCTCCCAATCAAAGAAGAAGAAATTAATGTTATCTTAGGGAGTACTTTTACTGAAAGTTTGAATAAATTAGAAGAAAAAATTTTTTCTGTTGAGATGAGGCTGTTACATCACATGGTAACCATACTGTTTATCCCTAGGAGTGGCAGACATGACCTCTTATCTGGTAGGGACATTTGCATCATGTACCATATGATCACCAAGACCCTCTTGAACCTTCCTGCTTTAATATTTAAGGCCATGAGGGAGACCCTGATCAGGTCTAAGGCTCACTTACCTTATGGTATGGTACTCACCCTGGTCTTTAGGAGGTTCGGAGTCAGTTTTGAGAGGGAGGCAGTTGTCAGATTATCTCATTCCGACACCATCAACCGCCACACACTGCATTGCATGGATTTTTCAAAGACTGATAGTGGTTGGTCAAAGGGTGTTGAGGAGAGAGCAGAGGAGGAGGGACCATCTTCACCTCCTCATGATCACAGAGCATTTTTTGATATTCAGTTTGTGTCTGATCATGAGGCTGGTCCCTCAGAGTCAGTGAGGAGGCATGCTTCAGTTCCATAGTCAGGAAGCAGGGTACATCCTTCAAAATTTAGACTTGCAGATGATCAAATTGAGCTGATGTCCCAGTGTGTTGCCTCCATTTTATCTCAGCAGTTTGCCACCTCAGTCTTTGCTCAAAGGTCAATATCTCAGGATGACTCAGAACAGACTTTGATCCCTCATATCTCTACTATTTTTCAGATGCTCACAGCTCAGTCCGTACGACTTGAGGAGCTTAAGGGATGTATTCTGAGACTGACGGCCAGAGTTCTAGATTTGCAGAGGCAAGTATTAGCTTTAGCCCATCCCCAGCTGCACGAGGGCATCACAGAGGTCTCCAACCTATTTGCAGAGGTGGCTAGACTTTGAGGAGTTTTAGAGAGTGGATTTTACTTTTTGAAAAGAGAGATCAGGGGCTCCAGTGAGACTGCCTCTACTCAATTTAGTATCATGATGCAGTCTATGTCGAGAGCCTTGGATCTTTTGGACACTATCAGACTTTCTCTTCTAGCACAGTCCGTAGCTTTCCAGGCTCCAGAATCCTCTTGCCCTTCTACTCATGCCGGTACTTCTACCCGTGGCTGAGGCAGATGTGGTTGAGGTCATGCCCATGGATTTGATCCTACATCTCCTCATCATTGTTGGAAATAGTATCCCAAAGCCAATCGTCAGCCTGTTGACAGTTGTGCTCCTTTTGTATTAGTACATGAATTATAAATAAATAAAAGTTATTTTGGTATTTTTTCATCATAAATGTTTCATCTTCTAATGAACTCCTGTGTTGTGGTGAAGTCCTTAGGACTATTTAGACTCGACAAAGGAGGATTTGTCGCTTAGTCCTTAAACCTGTTCGCGACCAAATGATACGTTGTTACCAAGGACGATAACGTTTATCGAGCATAGGTCGTTGTATGCCATATGGATTGGTTATCCTCATAACCAAGGAGTGGGGAGATACTGGTATGTCATACAGGTGAGATGTAATAGTACATCTGCACTGAACGTGATCAACTCCAGAGCTATTTCTGCTGTCAAGATTTGCTCTGATGGGATATGGGTATAAATGTCCCTCCGACCTGAGACCACCACGGTGACTTGCAAGCAACTCACTGCACTTAGGCACTGGACTACCTGAATTTTTAATTCAGTGATGGAAGGCTACTGGGTGTAGTCAAGTACTTGACTTGTCGGTGTGTGTGTTAAGATGGGATTGACCACTCCAGTTCAGGAGCTGTGTACAGTCGTGTTTCAATTTAGCAAAATCTTGGCCAGGGTAGTCTTAGTGAGGAGTCATAGGACTAATTGAGTTGAGCACGATTCGGATGATCTCATCAGGGTTGACAGTTTAACCCTGAGTCATCCTAAATAGAGGGGTCAAAAGGGATGAATTATATGGTAACCATATTCACGTAGGTTCTGAATGTTGCGATTGTGACTATTCGACCTATCCGATCATCGGGTACCATTGCTAGATGGTCACTTCGATTAGTATAGGAATTGGTTCCTGTGCTACCGGCTTAGGTTCGAACCTGCGGGGTCACACACATTAGAGGTTCCTTTCTGATCTGATGGCTGATTATGAGTCTTATGTGTCTGGAACTCTAAGATTGAGAATTAGGATTCTCTGATCATGAGTTCCACACATTTTGGGTACCGGGATCAAAATTTTAAATTTTAAATTTTGAATTTGAAATTTGAATTCTTTGATCAGGGTTTCATATCGACGGTCTCTGATGCCTAATTGCCCATCGAATTTGGACTCAATATTTATGAGAGATTTAATTAGTGATTTGATCGCTAATTAACTCAATTTGATTGAGTAATTATTTTTAGATCAAGTCCAATTGAATTGGATTCAGTTTGGATTGACCTGATTAGGTTAAGTGTTGATCTAATCGCTAAGGTGGTTTAGTCCCTGATTTGATCAGGGGTTAGGCTTAGTTAATTCTTGATTTGATTAAGATTTTACTAAGCCTAATTAAGCCTAATTGTGTTGGGTTTAATCTGGTCTAATTGTGCTTAACCTATTTTGATTAGGTTAGTTCAATTAAGATCAAACCACCATTTGAATTTGAATCCCTGCACCACCTTAAATCTCTATGCCCATTTGAATTCACGAGAAGAAACTTCTCGTGAATTTTTTCTCATGCAAAGCCCTTCTCATGCCCACTCTTGTGTGCCAATATTTGGATAAAGATGATTAGTTAGCCATTCAAATTCAAAGCGTGTTTGAATTTGAATGGATAACTTATCTCTTGCGCATACATGACATTATCCACTTTAGCGCCCCACATCTCACATGAGAAAGAGTTTCTCGTGAAACCTTTCCATGCACAAAGCAGACTCGCACCTTCTCTTCTCATGCCTAAGTGGATAGGGATGAGTTGGTTTTAGTTTGAATTCAAATTTGATTTGAATTCAAATGTGTAACCACTTGTCTTTATCCTCTCACGTGGATAAGACATGTTTTGAACTGTTTTAAAAGAGATAGGGAGCTGGGGTGTGCGTAGAAAAATTTTGAGAAAGAAAGTGGGGCATGAGGAAGCCTTGTACGTGAGGTGAAGGTCCAAAACCTTCTGAGAGAAAAAGAAAGAAAAGAAAAAAAATTGGGCGCAGGGTTTTTTGTGTGTACCCTAGGGTTCTACCTAGGGTTCGGGAAGTGAGATTGGTGTGCCACGAGTGTTGTGAGTCCACCAAATTTTAGGGAGAGATCTATCAACCTCTCAACCAATCATGCAGATGATCCAGAGTATCCGAAGAGTCAGCACACATCGATCGAAGGAGTTCGATCAACATCAGCCATCAAAAGGATGAAATCACGAACTAGCATTTGTGAGGAGCTGATCAGATGGGAGCTTCATGTGGATGATCCGTAGAGGCCAGACACTAGTGTGGCTGTCACATGACGATCAGAGCCCTCCGACGGTGATCAGATTGCGGTGATCGACTACCCACAAAAGGTGATGTGTTATGAACACAGTACAGTAAAAAGTTTACTGTTTCAAATTTAAATTTTAAATTTAAATACATGCTGTTGTATCATATTTAGATCCTAGTGTAGGGTTAATTAGTATTAATTAATGAGATTAATTAATAATTCTACTGTAAAATAGTAATTTTGAAAAAGTTTTAAAATTATCATTTTGCCCCTGCACTGAATTTTCGCTTCAAATGGTATCAGAGCATGGTTCTAGAATATGATGTACATATGCATGTGTAGATTAAGGTATAATCTATAAGTTCAAATTTGAAATTCAAAATTTAAATTTTAAATTTTGAATTTTGAAATTTAAATTTGAAATTTTAAAATTTGAAATTTAAAATTTATTTGAAATTTCAAATTTGAAATTTAAAATTTAAAATTTAAAATTTGAAATTCAAAATTCAAAAATTTAAAATTCAAAGATTGGAAATTCAAAATTTGAAATTTGGTTGAAATCTCAAATTTGAAATTTGAAATTCAAAATTTGAAATTTGAAATTCAAAATTCAAAAATTTAAAATTCAAAGATTGGAAATTCAAAATTCAAAATTTGGTTGAAATCTCAAATTTGAAATTTGAAATTTGAAATTCAAAATTTAAATTTTGAAATTGGTATATTTAGATATACTTGATCCAAGTAGCAAGTAATCTAATTGGGTTGGTTGCCATGGCCGTCCGGTCATAGGAGAAAAGTAGGGTTTAAAGGCCCTCTCTTCCCATTCGATGGGGTCTCCTATGGCGGTAGGGGTGCCGATGCAATTATATCCCATGCCGATGAAGTAGTGAAAGGACTTAATTATAAAATTTATCATGAATGTGTTAGATTAGATCTAAAAGAAAATTCATGATTTATTTTGAGTTATTTTCTATTATGAAATGAGCAATAGGATTGCTGTTTATGAATTGTGCTGACCCATTTGTGAAATGAGTCAACACATTTGGTGAACAGAAAATAAAATCTTTCAAAATTTGAAAATTGTTTTCGAAATGCCAAACCCTGACCCATCAGCCCAAGTACTTAATTAAAAGAATTAAGTATTGTTTAGTAGGTCTAGAATTATGAATTAAGACCTAAGATAATTGCATAAACTTGTGGGTCAATGGGTTAGATGAATTAGGTCCATAATTGGGTTAGACCTAAGGTTAGCTTAAAAAATGGACTAAATGGAGCAATTGGTCAAATCTAATCAAAAGTTGAATTAGATTAGATCAAGGATACTCTAGACTCAACTTCAATAGTTGTAGTTGAATGGGTCCATGTCTTTAACTAGACCAAGATGGACTTAATTCATGGCTACGCGGTGGAGCCCTATTTACTAAGTTGATCAAAATTAAAACTAATGAACCGGTTGGTGTCTAAGATAAGTTCGACAGTTTTGACCAGTGGTTCTTAAGCGGGAGCTACTCGCATTGATTCGATCATTGACGAGTTAATGGCAAATCCCCACCACTGATCTCACTTACCTGGCTAATCTGGTAAATTAGATTTTGATTAGATCACTTGGTGATTAGAGCTCACCCATGTCATTAGGTAAATCAGTGTGACTGATTTAGGTGCTCCTAATGCCAGCTTTAATTAAATCTTTTTTAATCTGACTTGGTGAAGTCAGTGGGAGGATTGAAATTGACTGGATGATTTCTTCTCTACTATCCTTTAATAAAATTCTCAAAAATTATTAGGTCCCTAAAATGATTAAGTTATAATGATAACTAAGTCAATGCCTCCTATTAAGTGAGTGATAATGAGTCCATTAGTTCAATGATCATTGGAGGCCCAAAGGCCTGGTGCTAATTGGCTAATGGAATTATCATTCATAATATGATAATTTGGTTGAGTCTTTCTGATGGTGGTTAGGTTGGCCGGCCAAAGTCAGGCCTGATCATTTATTGGTCTGATTCACCAAATTAAGTTATGTTAATGGTTGGACCTAACCAGATCTTTTCAGTAGAGGCCAAAGCCTACTGATTAGGTTCTGGGGCAAAATCAATTACTAGAAGTTGTTTAGAGAAACAACTGGTTAAGAACCTACCCATAGATGCACATGGGTTGACCAACCAAAGTTGGGCTCGTGTGTAGTCTGTGTGGATTCTAGTACCCATTAAAGAATTAAAGTAATTCCTCGAATTGGAGGTTGAGGCTACCAGTTCGTAAAAATATTAGAAAAAATTTTAAACTAAAGTCCAAGTCTTTAGTATTAATTTATGTACTAATAGAGGTATGGTTTTTCTTTATACAGCTATGGCCACTACCCTGTCGCTCCGGTCATTATTAGATAATGATAAGATCATGGAACCTAATTTCGATAGCTGGTATCGAAAATTGAAAATCATCCTTGAGCATGAGCGGATCCTTTATGTAGTAACGGATCCAGCACCTGAGGAGCCAGCTCCGAACGCTAGTAAGGCGATCAGAGATACTTACCAGAAGTGGCTCAATGACCGTACTACCATTCGATGTATTATGCTGGCAACAATGAATGACGAGTTTAGCCATAGGTTTGAGAATGCCCAGCCACAGGAGATGCTTCAAATGTTGAACGACTCCTTTGGCACGCCTGACGATGTTGAAAGGCACAAAATTAGTTGTGCCATTTTCAATGCTCGGATGAGGGATGGGGCCTCAGTCACTGATCATGTACTATACATGATCGAGATGATTGAGCACCTGAGCAAATTGGATTTTCCTCTGCACGAGCAGCTCGGTAAAGATGCGATCCTTAATTCCTTGCCCAAGTCCTTCCTCCCATTCCTTACTCATTTTCGAATGACAAAGCCTGCAGTAAACTACCACGGGTTATTGGGGTTGCTGTAGAACTTTGAGAAGGATCACCAACTCTATAAGGAGTCGGTGAATGTAGTGGGAGGGTTTTCTTCTCATCGTCAACCCTTTGGGAAGGGGAAGAAGAACAAGAAGAAGAAGAACAAGAAGGTGCAGCCTCATGCTGGGACGGTTGCACAGGGTCAGACCAAGAAGCGCAAGCCCGACCAGAGCCAGGCGGAGTGCTTCTTTTGCAAGAAGCAGGGGCATTGGAAGAGAAACTATCCTCAATACATTGCCTCCCTGGACCCGAACAGGCCGAAGAAGAAGCAAGGTAATTATATGATAACTCCTTGCAACTTTTCCATTTGTGATACTACTGCCTGGGTATTGGATATCGAAAGCCCTTATCATATTTGTAATTCGATGCAAGGTCTGCAGGTCAGTAGGAGATTTGATGAAGATGAGAGGTTCCTGAACGTTGGAGATGGAAGTAAAGTTCCAGTTCTAGCTTTAGAAATCATGAGTCTTATAATCAATTCTCGTAATGTAATTCTGAGTGAATGTCACTATTGTCCAAGTTTTTTATTAAATATTATTTCTGTAGGCCTTTTGGCCATGTACGGTTATGATTTTTTAATAAAAAAAAATATTTGTAATATCATTTTGAATGGTGTTACAATGTTTGTTGGATAATTAAATAATAAAATTTACTTACTATCACAGCCTGTTAATGTGGTTCAAAACTTCGGTAAACGTCCTAAAATAGATAATGTATCAGAAGTCTACCTTTGGCACTGTAGACTAGGTCATATCAATAAGAACAGGATAAACAGGTTGGCTCAAGAAGGAATTCTTAAACTTGGTGATTGTGAATCACTTCCAACCTGTGAGTCTTGTCTTCTTGGAAAGATGACCAAGTCACCTTTTACTGGAAAAGGTGAGCGAGCCAGTGAACTCTTGGGTCTGGTACATTCTGATGTATGTGGACCTATGAGCTCAAGTGCAAGAGGTAGATATTTCTACTTCATAACCTTCACAGACGACCTATCGAGGTATGGATATGTCTACTTAATAAAGCATAAGTCGGAGTCGTTTGAAATGTTCAAACTATTCTGAAATGAGGTAGAAAAACAAACTGGAAAGTGTATTAAAATTCTTCGATCTGATCGAAAGGTGAATACCTTTCCAATGAGTTTCTGACGTATCTAGGGGAGAATGGGATTCTCTCTCAGTGGACTCCTCCTGGAACACCACAGTATAATGGTGTGTCTGAAAGGAGGAATCGAACCTTATTGGACATGGTTTGATCCATGATGGGGTTTGCTGATCTATCGATCTCCCTCTGGGGATATGCGCTCGAATCGACTTATTACCTTCTAAATAGAGTTCCGAGTAAGTCTGTAGCCAAAATGCCATATGAGATATGGATAGGACGTAAGCCAGTACTCTCGCATCTTAGGGTTTGGGGGTGTTCGGCTTATATTAAACGTTTAATTACAGACAAGCTTGGACCTAGGTCTGACAAGTGTAATTTTATAGGGTACCCAAAAGAGACCAAAGGGTATTATTTCTACCTTGTTGATGAGCAAAAGATGTTTGTCAGTCTTAAGGCAATCTTTTTAGAAAAGAAGTTCCTTAGTGAAGGAACTGTTGCCTCTAAGGTCGAACTTGACGAAGTTCGACAGGTGAAAAATCCGACATATGTTATTGAACCTGAACCGGATTTGATTAGATCAGATCTGGAGCCCATTGATTATGCACCCTTAAGGCGGTCTGATAGAGTACCACATCAACCGGATAGATACTTTGGTTTCTTGGTTCGGGATGGCGATCCTGTCGAACTTGATGAAAACGATGAGGATCCGATCACCTACATGGATGCAATGCAGAGATCTGACTCTGAGAAATGGCTAGAGGCCATGAAATCCGAAATGGAGTCCATGAAGGTCAACGATGTGTGGACATTTGTTGACTCACCCGAAGGAGTGAAACCCATAGGGTGTAAGTGGGTCTTCAAGAGGAAGAGGGGCGCAGACGAAAAGGTGGAGACCTATAAAGCCCGTCTGGTTGCCAAGGGATATCGTCAACGTTATGGTATAGACTATGATGAGATATTTTCTCTTGTGGCAATACTCAAATCCATTCAGATTATGCTTGCGATAGCTGCCCATCTAGACTATGAAATCTGGCAGATGGATGTGAAGACAGCTTTCCTAAATGGAGAGCTGGATGAAGAGGTATATATGATACAACCTGAAGGGTTCACATCCACAGATGAGTCTAAGGTATGCAAGCTACAAAGGTCCATTCATGGACTTAAGCAGGCATCTCGGAGTTGAAACATACGTTTTGATAGGATGATCAAAACGTATGGCTTCGTTAAGAATGGAGAAGAGCCCTGCATTTATAAGTGGGCTAATGGTCCAGTAGTAGTATTTCTTGTATTGTATGTGGATGACATTCTCTTAATCAAAAATGATGTCCCTGCATTACAGGGAATAAAGATTTGGCTATCGTCACAGTTCTCCATGAAGGATCTGGGAGAAGCTTCCTACATCCTAGGGATGAGGATCTATAGGGATAGATCCAAAAGGTTGCTTGGTTTATCCCAGTCCACGTACATTGATACTATGCTAAAAAGGTTCAGCATGGAGAATTCCAAGAAAGGCTATCTACCGATAGGCCATGAAATTTCTCTCTCGAAAAGGGATTGTCTGACAACACCTCAAAAGAGAGAGCGTATTGATAGGATTCCATATGCTTCGGCAGTGGGATCTATCATGTACGCCATGACATGTACATGACCAGATGTGGCATACTCACTAGGGGTAGTGAGTAGATACCAATCTGATCCAGGGGAGAATCACTGGAACGTTGTTAAAACCATCCTGAAGTATTTAAGAAATACTAAGGACCAGTGGCTTGTATATGGTGAATCGGACTTGAGACTTATAGGGTTTACAGACTCTAGTTTCCAGTCTGATCGCGATGACAGCAAGAGTGTGTCAGGATATATTTTTATCCTTAATGGTGGGGCTGTCTGCTGGAAGAGTTTCAAGCAGCATACTGTGGCTGATTCAGTATGTGAGGCAGAGTATATTGCTGCATCAGATGCTGCCAAAGAAGCGGTGTGGCTGAGGAAATTCATCACCGAGCTCGGAGTAGCACCCTCCCTTGTTGGTCCAATTTTGCTCTACTATGACAGCTTTGGAGCCATTGCTCAGACGAAGGAACCGAAGGCACACCGACAGACGAAGCATATTCTGCGCTGCTACCATCTCATCCGAGAGATCATGGATCGAGGTGACGTCGACCTTCAGAAGATCGACGGGAAGGAGAACCTGGCCGACCCATTCACTAAAGCCATTGCGATGAAGGAGTTCAATGACTACAAGTCGAAGATGGGTATTAGATACTGCACCGATTGGCTTTAGGCCACGTGGGAGATTATTGGGAATAGTGTCCCAATGTCAATCGTCATTCTGTTGACGGTTGTGCTCCTTTTGTATTAATACATGAATTATAAATAAATAAAAGTTATTTTGATATTTTTTCATCACAAATGTTTCATCTTCTAATGAACTCCTGTGTTGTGGTGAAGTCCTTAGGACTATTTAGACTCGACAAAGGAGGATTTGTCGCTTAGTCCTTAAACCTGTTCACGACCAAATGATACGTTGCTACCAAAGACGACAACGTTTATCGAGCATAGGTCGTTGTGTGCCATATGGGTTGGTTGTCCTCATAATCAAGGAGTGTGAAGATACTAGTATGGCATACAGGTGAGATATAATGGTACATCTGCACTGAACGTGACCGACTCTGGAGCTATTTTTGCTGTCAAAATTTACTCCGATGGGATATGGGTATAAATGTCCCTCCGACCTGAGACCGCCATGGTGACTTGTAAGCAACTCACTGCACTTAGGCACTGGACTATCTAAATTTCTAATTCAGTGATGGAAGGCTGCTGGGTGTAGTCAAGTACTTGACTTGTCGGTGCGTGTGTCAAAATGGGATTGACAACTCCAGTTCAAGAGCTGTGTACAGTCATGTTTCAATTTAGCAAAATCTTGACCAGGGTAGTCCTAGTGAGGAGTCATAGGACTAATTGAGTTGAGCACGATTCGGATGATCTCATCAGGGTTGACAGTTTAACCCTGAGTCATCCTAAACACAGGGGTCAAAAGGGATGAATTATATGGTAACCATATTCACGTAGGTTCTGAATATTGCGATTGCGACTATTCGACCTATCCGATCGTCGGGTACCATTGCTAGATGGTCACTTCGATTAGTACAGGAATTGATTCCTGTGCTACCGGCTTAGGTTCGAACCTGCGGGGTCACACACATTAGAGGTTTCTTTCTGATCTGGTGGTTGATTATGAGTCTTATGTGTCTGAAACTCTATGATTGAGAATTAGGATTCTCTGATCATGAATTCCACACATTTTGGGTACCGGGTCAAAATTTTGAATTTTAAATTTTGAATTTGAAATTTAAATTCTTTGATCAGGGTGTCATATGTCTCTGATGCCTAATTGCCCATCGAATTTGGACTCAATATTTATGAGAGATTTAATTAGTGATTTGATCACTAATTAACTCAATTTGATTGAGTAATTATTTTTAGATCAAGTCCAATTGAATTGGATTCAGTTTGGATTGACCCGATTAGGTTAAGTGTTGATCTAATCGCTAAGGTGGTTTAGTCCCTGATTTGATCAGGGGTTAGGCTTTTTTAATTCCTGATTTGATTAGGATTTTATTGAGCCTAATTAAGCCTAATTGTGTTGGGTTTAATCTGGTCTAATTGTGCTTAACCTATTTTGATTAGGTTGGTTCAATTAAGATCAAACCACCATTTGAATTTGAATCCCTGCACCACCTTAAATCTCTGCGCCTATTTGAATTCATGAGAAGAAACTTCCCATGAATTTTTTCTCATGCAAAGCCCTTCTCACACCCACTCTTGTGCACCAATATTTGGATAAAGATGATTAGTTAGCCATTCAAATTCAAAGCATGTTTGAATTTGAATGGATAACTTATCTCTTGCGCATACATGACATTATCCACTTTAGCACCCCACATCTCACACGAGAAAGAGTTTCTCGTGAAACCTTTCCATGCACAAGGTAGACTCGCACCTTCTCTTCTCACGCCCAAGTGGATAGGGATGAGTTGGTTTTAGTTTGAATTCAAATTTGATTTGAATTCAAATGTGTAACCACTTGTCTTTATCCTCTCATGCGGATAAGACACATTTTGAACTGTTTTAAAAGAGATAGGGAGCTGGGGCATGCGTAGAAAAATTTTGAGAAAGAAAGTGGGGCATGAGGAAGCCTTGTCCATGAGGTGAAGGTCCAAAACCTTCCGAGAGAAAAAGAAAAAAAAGAAAGAAAATTGGGTGCAGGGTTTTTTGTGTGTACCCTAGGGTTTCTACCTAGGGTTCGGGAAGTGAGATTGGTGTGCCACGAGTGTCGTGAGTCCATCAAATTTTAGGAAGAGATCCATCAGCCTCTCAACCAATCATGCAGATGATCCAGAGTATCTGAGGAGTCAACACACATCGATCAAAGGAGTTCGATCAACATCAACCATCAAAAGGGTGAAATCACGAACTAGCATTCGTGAGGAGCCGATCAGACGGGAGCTTCGTGTGGACGATCCATAGAGTCCAGACACTAGTGTGGCTGTGACGTGATGATCAGAGCCCCCTGACGGTGATCAGATTGTGGTGATCGACTACCCGCAAAAGGTGATGTGTTCTGAACACAGTACAGTAAAAAGTTTACTGTTTCAAATTTAAATTTTAAATTTAAATACATGCTGTTGTATCATATTTAGATCCTAGTGTAGAGTTAATTAGTATTAATTAATGAGATTAATTAATAATTCTACTATAAAATAGTAATTTTGAAAAAGTTTTAAAATTACCATTTTGCCCCTGCACTGAATTTTTGCTTCAATCATATCTCTAACTCTTCATATTTTGATCCCTCTAGCCATGATATCTATTAGATCCAGAATAGTTAATCTTTTTTTTTATTTTTATCTAGGATTTATCTTATGGCTTTTGATTTTGTTAGCTGATTGACTCTTGGATAGTTGTTATCCATGATTTTTGTATGATCTATATATTTTGACTTAATGTATTCAGTCACATTTTGATATATATACATTTTTTATGCTTTGAATTTCAATGAATATCTTTGGATTAATATTTATGAATGGGATCAATTAAAATATTTTAATTATAAGATATGAAAAATGACTCATAAATGTGCGATGAAATATCATGAATAGTAATATCTTCTAAATGAGTAAATTGATATCTTTTATGATTGCTATAGTGAGGAGGAATAGAGAAATAAACAATGAAAGAGGAGGAGTAAAGAAATAAAATATGGTATCAAAAAGGGAGAGTAGAGAAAATATATCTTTTATGTTATCTTTTTTTTCTCTCTTCAAAATTTCTTAAGATCTTAATTGATGCTGTCAAAAATAGGAAGTAGAAAATCAAAAATTAAGATCGAGCAATAAGCAATAGAGAAATAGAATTGAGAGCAATAAGCAAAATAGTCAAAGCAAATGAAAAAAATTATCAAAGCAAATGTGTCAAAGAATCAAAATTGTCAGTAATTTTCAAAGTAAATGATCTAATAAGCAAATTTCAAATTGATCTTCAAACTACTCATGATGCATTTTATTCAAATAACTGGCTATGATGTTTAAGTGATGTATCTTCATAAATTTAAAATTCATGTTCAATGCCTTATATATGTTATACTCTACTTTTGCTCAAGTATTTTGTCATCATAAAAAAGGGAGAGATTGTTTTGATGATTACAAAGTATTTGAGGGGTTACTAATAATTTTGGCTTGGAAAAAGATTTATTATTTTTCAAGGATAAAATCATAATTTCATCAAGTCCTAACTCGAAAGCCTCAAGAGCAAGAATAGAAGATTTATGATCTTTTAGAGGAAATCTCAATATTTTTGGATGTGTATTTTGAAAGAAAATCATGTTTATAAAATTGAATCGACCCCATGAGTCGACTCATGTCAAAAGGAGCTGAATGGCACGCTAATTTTTTGGTTGGCACACCCAATTGAGTCGACCCCATGAGTTGACCCCTATGCATGGTCGACCCTATGAGTCGATCTCTGTTGCTGTGTACGTCAAAATTACAGAACAGTTATTTTCTGTTCTGTGCCATAGAAGTTGACCCCATGAGTCGACTCATGTATATGAGTCGACCCTATGAGTCGACCCCTGTGACAAAAAAATTTCGCAACGACTAGTTTTCAGCTCATTTTGGCTATATTTAATGCTCATTTAATGATCTCCAATGGCTCTATTTCAGTCCAGATTACTCTCCACCATCAAGTGAAGTTATAAAAGGCACTTAAAGGAGGGAATAAAACAAAGTTTGGAAGAGGATTTCAAGCATTCATTTTCAGCCCTAAGCAAAAAGCCCTCTTAAAATAAAAGAAGCTTTAATTTCAAGTTCACCAACCCCTCAAGAGCTCATTCAAGTCTTCAACCATCTTGAGAAAAATCAGAAAAGCTTTCTTCTTATTATGTAAAGTACATTTAAAGCTTTATTTGCTCATTAAAGGAGCTACATTTGTATTTCTGTGTGATTAACTGTTACACTCTGTTTTTGAGTTGATCATTAGTTTTGGAAAGATTTCAAAATGTGGAAAGGTTGATCCAAACCTTGAATCAGATTGTATTGAGTGGGTTTGTATCTAAAAAATAAGTGTTTTAGCTTGAGATAGCAAGAGTCGAAGGTACCGACGTTGTATTCTTGTTGAATACGGTTTAGTGGATTTGAATTCCCAAGTAGGACCTTAGGGAGTGGATGTTGGTGCAAGATTGGCACCGAACCACTATAAATCTTGATTGTTTGTAGTGTGCTTACTTGTTCTCTATCTTATTTTCTTTTTCTTCTTGCACTCTTGCATCTGATATCTTCTCTTTGCTTAAATCACTCACTTCAACTAACTTGCCTTTTATTACTTAATCCTTGTGGTTCTAAATTAATTTTAAATTTTCAAAAACCCAATTCACCCTCTCTCTTAGGTTGCATAGCTGGGCAACACTACTGTTAATAGAGAATTAATTAGCAATTGACTTAATTTGATTGAGTAAAGAGCTTTGAAACAAGTCTAATTGAATGAGATTCAGTTCGACTCAGATTGTATTTGATATGATCAATCTTGATTACAAAAAAAATTTGATCCTGATTCGATCAGGGTTTGGACTCGACTAATTTCTAATTGGGTTAGAAATTTGATGAGATATTTAGATTTCTAATCAGATTAGGTTTATTTCTATCAGTGGATTCAATCCAAATTTGATTTGGATTAGAATGAGTTAGAAATGAAGAGTCCTTGTCAAACTAGGGCTCTATCCTTATCTCATTGCGCCATAATTGGACCCTTGCCCATATCTCCACACCAAATAGGATTTGGCTTGACCTTTTTGGTGTCAAAGTAGGAGACTCAACAAGGGTGGGTGGCAATGGTTGATGACTTATAATCCTATCTCTTATCAATTTCAAATGCGATCCAAATTAGAGATAAGATGAAAATAAGGAAAGAAAATTTTCATATAAAGAAAGTTGTTGGCATCTTAATAAATTTTTTCTTATTTTTCTTAGAGAGTCCTTGGGCATGTGAGATGCCAAAATCATTCTCCACACCTAGGAGCCCTTTCAAAAAATTTTGGGATGCCCAAAGATGGTTTGAGGTGTGGTGATTGTGGTGCCCTTTCCCTTGGATGAAAAACCTAGTTTTTGCCTATAAAAAGGGATCCCTTATTCTTGGTGTAATACCTCTCTCCTCTTGCTGGTTTTTTATTTTTTAGATCTCTTCTCCATATCCTCTCTTCCTCCTCTAGATCCCTTCATCCTTTAGAATATCCAAGGTGCTTGAAGAAAAGGGAAGAGATCAGCCGTCAAAGTTGCTTGCAGGCTAGCACCTCCAAGTCCCTGATCTGTGTCAGTCTTCGCATGGATTTTCTTATAGAGACCAGATATCTTCATGTGACTATGAGTGACCTGAGGAACATCCTCTCCAAGTGTTGAACTAGAGGAAATCAAGATAAAATTGATTTGGTAATTGTTACTAATTTGTCTTGATCACACTGTTAAATCTAATAGTTAGATCTAGGATTTCAATATCGATGAGATCGATGTATGTTTCTATTTTTCTGATCTAAAGTACATCATATTTCATATTTTTCTTCATAGCATGGTAGTCTAGATTAGATCTTATGCATATGATTTAGATTAAATAGTTTAATCTTATTCTTCTACTATAAAAAAAAAATTAAAATTACATGCATAGCACTACCTATGTTTCCTTCATCCCATGCTTCAGTAATGAGTTCTGAACTCGTTAGATCAGATTTGATTATATCTAACGGTTAGATCTAATCTAAAGCATCAATATGATCGATGCAGACTTTTATTTTTCAAATCTTAATCATATGTTTAATCATATCATAGGTCTTGGCATGGTAGTTTAGATTAGATTTTGTGCATGTAATGTAGGTTAAATTGTTTAATCTATCAAGATTAGTTGCAAAAATTTTAAAATTGCATGCATAGAACTGCCTATATTTCCATCATCAACAGGCTAAAAGTCATGCTTTCTGTCTTTTGATGTGTTCTCAGACTTGGTCAACTAACTTTTTATCGAAGTCATCTAGGTTGCTCACTTGGTCGGCTCAGTCTCTTGGATCCTAAAATTTTACTTTTTGTGCTTCTTATTTTTTATATCAGCTCAATTTCTAATTGGATCGGCTTAGTTTCTGATTGGATTGGCTCAGTTTGCATACCAAGCATGCCAAGAGTTGTTTACCTACCTTTCTTCTTCAATTTTCTTTCTAGGCTAGATTTGCCTTGTTTACTTTATTTTATTTCTCATCAAAATTCTTTTAAGGTATGTCTAGTCTAGAGAGCTTTTATAAATTATTTGATTGGTAGTTCTCTATTTTGATTTGTTGGGAATCACTTGAGACAAATAAGCAAATTGAATTCAAAGCTACACATTCTCAAGAGCCATGTTAGTAATCCAATAATTTATACTCAAATGCTTTTATTATCATCAAAATTAATCTCGAGATCAATAATATTTAGGGAGAAGATTCAGGCTTAGGTCTCTTCTAAGTCAGCAGATCTGATATCTGACTGACCAAGTTCTTATCAGCACAATCACATGTCTAACCAACCTAGTCGACATGGGTGAACTTGAGTCAATAACCTAATTCAAAATGTAATCTCCTAAAATGGTCAGATAAGTTAAGATGAGTGAGGTTCCCCCCGTTGCTTTTTTTAGATACTAATAAATTGACCAGGTTAGTCAATAAAACTAATTAAATAACCACCATCTAAGTACTTATCTTAGACACCAAATTGATCGATTAGAATCGGTCAGGTTAACCTATTAACACAGGCCCGAACCACTGAGCCAAATTAGGTCTTGAGTCAATCAATTCATATCAAAATATGAATCAATGTGACCAACTACAACTAAACTTGACTTTAAGCTCCTTTGATATAATCTTAACCAACCATTGATTAGGTTCAATCAACTACTCAAAATCGACAATGGGTTCTAGCTTGATCTAATTAATTTACTCTAATTGTAGTTTAATCACTAGACCTAATTTATTCAATCTATACCCACATACAATAACATAAAATTCAAATGCTAAAAGTATTTTTTAGATTATGTTTAATTGCTTGCATTAGTGGCTTATGATTTTGAAACAGATTCAAATTTAAATCTAATATCTTATATCATATATATAAAGTTTTAGATCTAAACTATAAACATATATCACATATATATTAAATTTTAGATCTAAAACAAAATTATACATATCAAATACATGTATAACAAAATTTAAAATAATGATTAAAATATTTTGAAAATATTTTTCAAAAATTAGTTCACATCAAATTAGGACAACTTTTTCAATATGGGAGTTAAACACTATATTAGGACAACCTTATACCAATCTGATGCAAACTTTTAATCATTCTAATTTTATATCTAATATGAATAAAGATATATCATATATATTTATTTTTAGATCTAAAAGATTGATTTAAATATTTCAAAAATAATTTTCAAAAAATGATTAATCTTGTGCTAGGATAATCTTTTCAATATAGGAGGTTAACCCTATATCAAGACAACTTTATAGTAGCATAAGATCAATTTTCAACCATTCAAACTTTCAAATCTAAACCAAAAATTAGATTATAAATATCATAAAAAATTAGTGGTTCTGATACCATCGTTAGAAAATGAGTAGTATTGCATGCATAGATTTCAAAATAATTTTAAAATAAGGGAAGCAGATCTAGGTTAAATCTCTTTAACCCCATATGCATTAGATCAAATCTAATACTATCCATATCCAGATCTAAGATATGCATTTAAATTAAAAATTAAAATATTGAGATCGGATCTCAATACCTTGTGTGGGTTGAACTACACCACAATCGATGATCATAGATCTAACAGTTCCTCTAGCCGCACATATGCCCAGTCTCTATAGGTATCAACACAAGGACACATTCCAATCAGAGGTGAGATGATCTTTCTAGGATGCTAGCTTTCTTGTAAAGATCTTTTCTTTGATGGCTGATCTGGTTTTCTCTTAGATCTCACAGACTCTCTTGAGAACTAAGAAGAATGGGGACGAAGAAAATCAAGATAACTTTATAGTAGCACTAGATCAATTTTCAACCATTCAAACTTTCAAATCTAAACCAAAAATTAGATTATAAATATCACAAAAAATTAGTGGTTCTGATACCATCGTTAGAAAATGAGTAGTATTGCATGCATAGATTTCAAAATAATTTTAAAATAATAGAAGCAGATCTAGGTTAAATCTCTTTAACCGCATATGCATTAGATCAAATCTAATACTACCCATATCCAGATCTAAGATATGCATATAAATTAAAAATTAAAAATTAAAATATTGAGATCGGATCTCAATATCTTGTGTGGGTTGAACTACACCACAATCGATGATCGTAGATCTAACAGTTCCTCTAGCCGCACATATGCCCAGCCTCTATAGGTATCAACACAAGGACTCATTCCAATCAGAGGTGAGATGATCTTTCTAGAATGATAGCTTCCTTGTAAAGATCTTCTCTTTGATGGATGATCTGGTTTTCTCTTAGATCTCACAGACTCTCTTGAGAACTAAGAAGAATGGGGATGAAGAAAAGGAGGAAGGAGTTTCGAATTTTGAGTACAATTTTTTTCTCCAATTTTTTCTCTATTTCTCATACTCTGGGCATCCAACTTTTGGACCCTATTTATAAGGAGGAGGGATTAGGGTTTTGGAAGGGGGCGCCACACCATGACATGCCAAATATGGGTGTCCAAAATTATTTGCACTAAGCACTAAGGAGTGGTGTGAGAAGTCAGATTTGATTTCTCACGCTGCTCCTTTCTTAATGCCCATAAGGATAGGTAGGTTGGTGCCACCTTTGTTTCCTATAATACCTAATTTATTTTCTTCTTATCTCCATCTTTTGATTTGAATTGAATTCAAAATAGGAAAGAGATTAGGAGATAAGATAGATGAGTCACCAAGCATTGCCGCCTACTCTTACTGCACCCACTCCTTTCTCACACCAATTTTATTCATGCCAAACCTCTTTTAGCATGAAAAATATCTCATGGAAACAAGGGCGTGTAAGGGGAAAGAGAGTTTTAAGGAGATGGGATTTTAGGGTTTCCTATTTTGGTTTAAACCAAATCAAATTTGGCTTGACCCAAAGAGAGAATGGAACTTAATCAAATTAAAAACCCAATGTCCTTAATTAAATCTTAATCTAATTAAGAATTAACTGAACCTAAGTCTTGATTAAATCAATAATTAGTCTCCCTCATAATTAGGCTTGATCCAATCAAACCCAATCCAAGTCAAAATGAATCCAATTTAATTAGACATGATCCAAACCTCAATGCTCAATCAAATTGAACCAATTAGTAATTCAATTACTAATTAATCTTCCTATACTTTACTAATACTTAGTGAATTATATAATTACAATATTTGCATAAGGATTATCATCAATCATATTGATGATTATATCCTTCAATGATTCATAATCGTTGGTCAACTATCTGATCAGACAAGAATCATTTTTGTGTATGATTCCATAAGTTCTATTATATCTGATAGTGAGATATATTATGATCTCTATCATAATATTATCGAAACTCCTTTCGATGGATTGAAATAATTCCAACTCTATCATTTGAGGGTTATGGATCATCAAGATGATGCCCGATGAGTTCCATAATCCACTAGTGACATCTAGCAGTATGTAGTTGCAATCCAGCAGAATAAAAGAATAAACTCCTAGGTGCAGTTATCATGTGATTTAGTTCTTCTATCATGAGTCTTCACTAGATAGAGGTCATAGAGAACTCGTCAAACCCCATCATCAGTCATATGCCAAATTGGCTCGACTCGAGTTTGCTTGTGAATCCTGTAAAAACTCTTTTCTAGTTGTTCACACTTGTTTTGATCAAAGATTTTCTGAGCTCAATCTCATAAATTATATAGGACTTCTTCTTTTCTGTCAAGATCAATAGATTCCATCTAGATGCATCCTACTCCTAATAACAAACCTAAACCGACTGTAGCCAACATACATAGTAAGGATCTGAATAACTAGGGATCAAGAAAATGTGCAATTAAACTTAGTAGCCTCACTGTGAATAGTCGATGATATTGTAGGTCAAAGGACCACTCACGCCACTGCAGCATCGAGACAACCATTGATGAGTGAGTAGACATCCAAGTTGTTCTCGTGTTGGTCACGCTCAGTATAAATTATTCTCTAACAACCATCTATACTTTCATCCCAATGTGCCTACACTACAGACTCGAGACTCATTTATCCAGGAGAGAGGTGATCTGTGCATCAATCTTAAATAGATTGAACATTATTCTCTGTGACGATTCTTCGATCGGGAGTATCTAGAAGCTAACCACTAATAATGTATGTCTCAAATTTTTAACACTTTGAGAATATACAAAATTATCTTTGTTAATTTTTAAGATAAATCATAGACATATAAATATAATTAGAATAAAAATAGCTTTTATTAATAACAAAAATATTACAAGTACAAAGTTAAGCTTTAAAATTACAAAATATGTCAGCCAATAATTGACTTCTAGGATACTCATCTAACAGATGCTTCAAACATGAATTAGTGTTTTGATTGATGAATTTGATGTTGACTACAATTCATTGACCCAATCAGATTAGGGTTTATGATTGTAGATGAATCTGATTCATAGTTCTAATTAGATTAGAAATTCTATTCAATTAAAGTTGACCTAATTGTCATTGATCTAATTTGATTAAGATTTGAGTCTTAGTTGACTGAATCTTTGCAAACCTAATTTGATTATAGCTTGTTTAAGAATTAGTTAACTTAACTTAAATAGGGTGACATATGGTGGACCTATAATTGAAATTGGATCAAAATTTAAATCTAAATCAAAATTCTAGATGGGTCTTGCACCCATGAATTTAAACATCTTAAATGACATGTGCATGAATGATATCACTGAAGGAAAAATCGCCTTTTTCCTGTGTAGGATCTTCTAGATTTCATCAAATCTGGAGCAGAATAAATTAAAAATTTTTATTCTACACTATTTCAGATCTAATATCTATTAGATCTAATTTTATTATCTAATATTTATAATCTAAAATTAAATCTAAAAGTATAAGAAATATAGACATACCTCAAGGGTAATCTAATTACCCTGTAGATGATCGCAGCACTGCCTGAGGTTCTGATATAGCCACACAAGCGCCTGGCCTCTACCAGTATCCACTCTGGTAGGATCTAGAACATCTTCTCCTCATGATTCTACGCTCCAAAAATCAGATCAATATCTGATTTGGAAGTACTTCAGAACTTCTGAAGTTGGAGCAGCAGCCTATCAAAGATGTCCTGCAGCCTTCTGTTCCAGATGTCACCATGCCTTGTACCTTTGCCAGATGAATGTCCAACTTCTTGGACGTGAAGAGGGGAGAAATGAGAGCAGGGAGAATATAGAGAAGAGGGGAGGGGGAAGCAGATAATAGGTTTTTTACATAAAATAAGTTCTATTTCGAAACCCTAGGTGCAGCAGGGTTTATATAGATCCTGTATGCTGTGCAGTGCCACATCATTCGACCAATCAGAAAATTCCAATAAATTTTGAAAAAATTTTGATTGGTGGAGTGATGTCATCTGATCATATCAGATAAGAATCTCCATGCTCTCTCCTATGTTGGTGCCAACATTGGATAAGCACAAATAAGGTGGCACCAAAGAGTCCAAGTTTATCAGGACTCTTTGGTTCTTATCCATTTGGGGTGCCCACTTAAATCCAATTGAGCTCATGCCATAATCTGATTATGGCACTCAATTTGAAGTGGTTTGGACATGTGGACACTCTATAAAATCCTCCAATGAATCCTCTTCAGTTTAAGACCCATATGTCAACTTTTGATAGATGTCCTAAAATGAATTTGGTAGGTACTAGAAATTAGCAGGTGTTGTCTTAAATTCATCTCATGAATTAAGACAAGCCTTTTCTGAGCTAGACAAGCTTCAATTAGATTGAAAGAAACCTTTCCAAGGTTCTTAGGATGAGGCAGATCACATTTGGCTCAGTAGAGATAGAAAAGATTACACGAGGAGAAAGTTAGGCTCAATCGAGTGCTAGCACGATTTCCTTGAACCTGATTGGATATTATCCAAATCAATTGGGGTAGCCCAATTGATGACATCCAGATTCTAACCCTTATTTGTGTGACCCAGTTAGGTTCAATTCTGTATGGTAATGAGACATGTCGTGATCTCATCATCGACATCATCGAAACTTCTTTCGATGGATCAGAACTCTTCTGATTCAGACAATTAGAATGATGGATCATCAAAATCATTCTAATTGCTCTCAAAATCCATCAGTGACACCTAGCAATATATGGTAGCAACCTATCAGAACTGAAAATGAACCTCTTGGTGTAGCTACCTGTGTGATTGAGTTCCTCTATCATGAGTCCCGACTGAATTAGGGTTAAGGTGAACTCGTCAAACCCAACATCAGTAATATGAATCAATCGATCGATCCGAGTCCGATGTGAAACCCCAATGAAAAACTCTTTTTCATTATTTCACTCTGCCATGGCCATGGGCTTAAGGACTCGATCTTTTGATCACCATAGGACTACTCCTCTCGTCTACCGAGGTTGATAGATCCCATCTTGGTGCGATCTGGTTCCTATAATGAATATGCTGCAGCCAACATACACCTCAGGATTTTGAATGGCTAGGAGATCGAGTTATGGTGTAGTCAAACTATAACACACTCAAGGTGAACTGACGATGCACCTCAGGTCAAAGAACTAGACACACAACTGCAGCATCGAGCTAGTCATCGACGAGAAGGTAGACTTCCTTATGACTGCTCGAGGTGGTCACACTCAGTACTCTCATTCTCAATGAATACCTATACTCTCACTCCGATATCTTCACACCATAGACTCAAGACTCATCTACCCTAGGAAAGTGATCGTACACCAACCTTCCGAATCGATCACCATCCTCGTGATGATCTTATGGTTAGGAGTAGTTTATGAGTTAGTTACGTAAATTCATGCCTTAAATTTTCAACTCTTGAAAATATGAATTTACATTCTCACTAACTCAAAGGATGTATCACAGGCACAATGTACACAATGTGATAGAAGAATAACCCTTTTATTCATTTATTGTCAAAATTATAAATTTGCCCTTAGTTCTGTACAGGAATTTGTCAGCCGATCTGGCATCTAGGGCACACATCTAACAAACTCCCACTTGACCTAATGCCAATTGGCTACATATCTAAGTCCCATGTTTTCAAGGTGGGCTTCGATCTTCTGTTGGCCTAATGGCTTAGTTAGCAGGTCTGCCACATTGTCTGTGGAGTCGACTCTCTTGACCTCGACATAATCTTTTTCGAGGTAATCACGGATTAGATGGAATCGCCGCTCGATGTGCTTGAACTTCTGGTGAGACCTTGGCTCCTTAGCTAGGGCTATGGCGCCATTATTATCGCAGTAAAGAGGGATGGCATCCGATGACATCACTCTAAGCTTTGCGGCAAACTTCTTGTACCAGAATGCCTCCTTTGCAGCTTCTGATGCAGCAATATACTCTGCCTCCATGGTGGAATCTGCAATTGCCATTTGCTTGAAACTCTTCCAGCTAACTGTACCATCATTGTAAATGAACAGACTCCCAGATGTCGACTTTCGATCATTTATATCAGACATAAAGTCTGAGTCTGTGAATCCCTGAATCTAGACTTCTCCATTCCCAAAGACTAGAAACATATCCTTAGTCCTTCTCAAGTACTTAAGGATACATTTCACAGAAGTCCAGTGCTCTTCGTCTGGATTCGACTGATATCTGCTTGTGACACTCACAGCATGGGCTATATCAGGTTATGTACATAGCATGGCATACATGAAGCTCCCTATTGTCGAAGCATAAGGGATCTTGCTCATGCATTCAATCTCCTCAGGTGTGCTAGGGCACATCTTCTTGGAGAGATGAATGCCATGTCTAAAAGGCAATAAACCTCTTTTGGAGTTATCCATGCTAAACCTTTTTAGCACCTCCTCTATGTACATCTTCTGTGAAAGTCCCAGCATCCTATTTTATCTATCTCTATAGACCTTAATACCCAGTATAAAGGATGCCTCTCCTAGATCTTTCGTAGAGAACTCCTTAGACAACCATACTTTGACTGAGGTTAACATGGAAATGTCATTCCCAATTAGGAGGATGTCATCCACGTACAATATGAGGAAGATAATTGCGCTCTCACTGATCTTTTTAAACACACATGGTTCCTCCTCGTTCTTGATGAAACCAAATATTTTGATCACATCATTGAAACGAATATTCCAACTCCGAGATGCTTGCTTAAGTGCATAAATGGACCTTTGTAGTTTGCAGACCTTGTGATCATCATCACTGGATGTGAAACCAAGCAGCTGTTCCATATAGATATCTTCCTCAAGATATCTATTTAAGAACACCATTTTCACGTCCATCTATCACATTTCATAATCGAAATAGGCTACAACAGTAAGCAACGTGCAGATGGATTTTAGCATGGCTACGGGCGAGAAGGTATCCTGATAGCCAATGCCTTCATGCTGACTATAACCTTTCGCTATGAGCCTAGCCTTGAATGTCTCCACATTTCCATCTGCACCTATCTTTCTCTTGAAGATCCATTTACACCCAATAGGTACAATACCTTCAGGTGGATCTACCAAGGTCCAGACTTGGTTTGAGTGCATCGAGTCAATTTCTGATCTCATTGCCTCTAACCATTTCTCGGAGTCGATATCTGATATCGCCTCATCATAGGTCTTGGGATCATCACCATGAACCCCATTTTCCATGAGGAACATTTCCTCTACATCCTCTTGTATGGTACCTAAGTACCTTTTAGAAGGACGGGAAACCCTAGTCGATCTACGAGGTGGAAGAGGTTGTGTTAGGACTGGTTCTGATTGATTAGGTTCCTCAGGTTCTTTAGCTCGTTGATCTTGGGAGACATTATCCTTGAGCTTAATTATTCTTTCGATGCCACCATCTTGAATAAACTATTTTTTAAGAAAAATAGCATTTCGACTCACAATCACATTGTGGTCTTTCGAAATATAAAAATAATATCCTAACGATTCTTTAGGATATCCTATGAACCGAGCTCTAAAAGATATGAACTCTAACTTGTCTGTCTGTTGTCTCTTGACATGAGCCAGACAACCCCAAATTTTGAGATGATTCAGACTTGGCTTCTTATCATGCCATATCTCATACGGTGTGGTAGGAATGGTTTTAGAGGGAACCCTATTCAATACATAAATTGCTGTCATGAGACAATATCTCCAAAAATATTTTGGAAGGTCTGTGAAGCTCATCATGGAACGAACCATATCTAATAGGGTCCGATTTCTCCATTCTGAAACTCCATTGAGTTGAGGCATTCCAGGTGGAGTCCATTGAGAGACTATACCATTGTCCTTAAGATAGTCTAGAAATTTTTGACTAAGGTATTCACCTCTTCGATCTGATCGAAGAACCTTAATGGGCTTTCCTGTTTGTTTTTCTATCTCATGTCTGAATTCTTTGAACCTTTCAAAGGCTTCAGACTTGTGTTTTATTAGAAACACATACCCGTACCTAGATATATCATTGGTAAAGGTAATGAAGTAGACAAAGTTGCCTCTAGCCGGCACATCAAATGGGCTGCACACATCCGTATGTACTAGGGCAAGTAGGTTTGTGGCCCTTTCCCCATGTCCCACAAAAGGGAGCTTAGTCATTTTGCCTTGAAAGCATGATTCACAAACTGGATATGACTCGAAAGTCAACAGACTCAGTAGCCCGAATTTCTCTAATTTGTTAATCCTGTCTTCCGCTATATGACCTAGCCTTAGGTGCCACAGATACTTATCATTTAGACTATCTCTAGGCCTTTTAATTCCTATGGCATTCATATTTTGCTCAATATTAAAAATAAATACATCAACATGTAACTGATAGAGACCATTAATAACAAAACCATTTGCAACTTTATTATTTTCATAAAATATGTTACAATGATCTTTATGAAAGCTAATCACATAGCCTTCTTGTGCTAAATATGAAACAGAAATTAAATTCCTGCTTGCTTCAGGCACATAATAACAGTCTCTTAAAACTAAATCTAATCCTAATGGTAATCACAGAGGGTAGGTTCCCACAGCCACGGCAGTAACTCTTGCTCCATTCCCGACACGTAGGATCATCTCCCCATCCCTCAGCCTCCTGCTCTCCTCAAGACCCTACATAGAAGTACACAAATGAGCACTAGAACCAGAGTCAAGCATCCAACTAGATGTAGAAGAAATCGTAAGATTAGATTCGATAATGAGCATACCTCCAGAAGGACCATCTTTTTTGTTCTTCAGAGTGGTCAGGTACTGAGAACAGTTCCACTTCCAATGGCCTTCTGACTGACAGTGGAAACACTTTCCATTTTCAGAAGCCTTCTTCTTCGGTCCTGTCTTCTTGTTCTTGCCATCCACCTTCTGCTTCTTCACGGACTTCTTTTTCTTTCCAAAAGACTTTCTCTTGGAAGAAGTCTGCTCCACAGTAAGAACTGAGCCTTTTGAACCTTTCATTGAAAGCTCAGCCGTAACCAGCATATTCATTAACTCGGCCAAGGTACATTGCATCTTATGCATATGGAAGTTCATGATGAACTAACCATATGCATCGGACAAGGACTGAAGGATCACATCAATCTGAAAATCCTTGTCTAAGATGATACCGAGCTTCTCAAGCTCCTCAAGATCCTTGATCATTGTCAAACAATGATCTTGGACTGACTGCCCATCACGCATCTTGGCCTTAAAAAGTTTTTGATATACTTGATACTTGGCCGTGCGACTCTGTTCACCAAACAACTCTTGTAGGTGAGCCAACATTTGGTGGGTAGTAAAAATATTTTCATGTTGGCATTGCAAATCATTAGACATTGCACTCAACACGTAGTACCTGGCTTTGTTATCATCATCCATCCACTTTTTCAGAGACGCTCTCTGTTCAGCAGTCGGACGTGCTAGCATGGCAGGTGGGTCCTGGTCCAAGACATGAGTCAATTTTTTGAAACCCAGAATAATTTTATAGTTCCTCAACCAGTCCTTAAAAATTGGTCCAATCAGTCTATGAGTATCTAGAATTTTGGTCAAGGGTTTGAGGCAGACATATTTCCTGTAGAGAGTCAAAAGTTTCTAGTTAGATTTTATAATCAGACTCAACCAATTTATTTAGGATTTTCATTTTTAAACAAATTAGGCTCCCACTATTTTCTCAGATCCCTACACTCCCTTGGTAGAGATGTGAAATCTCTGTGATTAGTGATTTCTAGTTGGTGGTGCAGTCTCACCGACTGGCTCATCACCTCACCTAACAGTTATTGGTGATGGGTCAACCGATGAGTGGACAACTCTTGTCCAATGATTCTCTAATCATGGTGCACTCAAAACTTGGTCTCTAATTCATGAAGCTCACCGTATCCAGGATATTGCTCCAATCCTTAGATAAGCCAAACCCACTATTTGCACGAACTAGATTTCTGATTGGGTCCCTCACCATATCCAAAATATTGAGCCCAACCCATCCTCCAATCCATAGCATCCAATGCCTAATGGACATGGTTGTGTCTTTCCGATGCAACTGAGCCACTGTAACCAGTCGAGAACAATCAACCCCGGGAAGGAACCGCACATCCACAATGGTGGAAGACCTAGACTTAATATTTTCTTAGGGAGATTTGATTTAGGTCTCTTTAAACTTGACTTGACATAGTCATAACAATTATGACTAACCTAGTGGCATGGGTCAGCTCGAATTGTTAGCCACCTCAAATCAGAACTGGGTCGTCACATATGGTCAGATAAGTGAGACCGGTGGGAGGGATATGCCATTAACTCGATAAGAACGCATTCGAGTCGAGTAGCTCCTAATTAAAAATCAGTCGATCGCATCTGCCCAACTTACCTTAGACACCAAATTGTCGAACCAGAACTAATTGGGTTAGCCTACAATCCAGGCTCTAACCACTGAGCCAAATTAGGTCTTAACTTGATTGAGTCACATCTAAATATGATTTGACCTTGACCCAGACTTACTCCTATTAGGCTGATCAATTATTAGCTTTTATAATCCCACCTAACTAACTCTTGATTCGGTTTGATCAACCGCTAGACCTAATTGAGCTACCCAAGCCCTAACCCAATCTTATGAAAATATCTTAGATCTGAAATTTTTTATTTTAGACCTAACTTAATTTGGGTTCATAAACAAAGCATGTAAAATAAATCCTAGAGTTTCAGGATCTATGGTTTTGCAGAAAAGTAAGTTTTGATTTTTGATTAAGGATGAACGTGCGGCACCCCTACACATCATATGAACACCCCATTGAATGGAAAGAGAGGGTCTTAAAACCCTACTTTGTTCTTATGATCGGACGGCCATGAGGAACATCTTAATCAGAAATATAAATTTAACTACAAAACTAGTAAGATCTAAATTAACATATCACATATACAATTTAAGATCTAACTAATACATGCTTTGCATACATCTCATGTATCAAAAATCAATATAATTAACATGCTTTTAGATCTGATACATCACATGTAATATCTAAAAAATAGAATTTAAATTAAACTATTCAAAATAAAAACTATTCTAGACAGGTTACTAGAACAATTCTACAACTAGTCTAGGCATGCAACAGATCAATTTTATGAAATAATTAAAATTTTATTGTTTATTTTTTGATCTGATTATAATAATTATAATCAAAAAAAATAGAGAATAAATTATATTTAATTCATATTTTAATCTCATTAAAATATAAAACTTAAGACTATTCATGGATTCAATTAATCCTAGTCTAGTTATGCATCTCATGCATGTTAGATCTTCTTAGATTTAATTTTAAATATTTTGATTTTATATCCTATCATATCTGATATGACATGTGAAATCATTTAATATCAAATAAATTAAAATTAAAATTAGATCTAAAATAGATCTGAAATAGAGCCAACAACCTAGCTCTGATACCACTTGAAGGAAAAACCACCTTTTTCCTGTGTAGGATCTTCCAGATTTTATCAAATTTAGGGCGGAATAAATTAAAATTTTTTATCCTATGCTATTTTAGATCTAATATCTATTATATTTAATTTTATTATCTGATATTTAAAATCTAAAATTAAATCTAAAAGTATGAGAAATATAGACATACCTCAAGGGTAATCTAATTACCCTGTAGATGATCGCAGCACTACCTGAGGTTCTGATGTAGCCATGCAAGCACCTGACCTCTACCAGTATCCACTTAGGTAGGATCTGGAATGTCTTCTCCTCATGATTCTATGCTCCAAAATTCAGATCAATATCTGATTTGGAAGTACTTTAGAACTCCTTCTGAAGTTGGAGCAGCAGCCTGTCAAAGATGTCCTGCAGCCTTCTGTTCCAAGCATCACCACGCCTTGTACCTTTGCCAGATGAACGTCCAACTTCTTGGACGTGAAGAGGGGAGAAAGAAGAGCAGGGAGGATGTGGAGAAAAGGGGAGGAGATGGCAACTAATAGGATTTTTGCATAAAACAAGTTCTATCTCAAAACCCTAGGTGCAGCAGGGTTTATATAGATCCTGTATGCTGCGCAGTGCCATATCATTCGACCAATCAAAAAATTCCAATAAATTTTGAAAAAATTCTGATTGATGGAGTGATATCATCTAATCACATCAGATAAGAATCTCCATGCTCTCTCCTATGTTTGCACCAACATTGGATAAGCACAAATAAGGTGGCACCAAAGAGTCCAAGTTTATTAGGACTCTTTGGTTCTTATCCATTTGGGGCACCCAATTAAATCCAACTGAGCTCACACCGTAATCTGATTATGGCACCCAATTTGAAGTGGTTTGGATATGTGGACACTCCACAAAAATTTTTCAATGAATCCTCTTTAGTTTAAGACCCATATGTTAACTTTTGACAGATGTCCTAAAATGAATTTGGTAGGTGCTAGAAATTAGCAGGTGTTGTCTTAAATTTATCTCATGAATTAAGACAAACCTTTTCTGAGCTGGACAAGCTTCAATTAAATTGAGAAAAACCTTTCCAAGGTTCTCAGGATGAGCCAGATCACATTTGGCTCAGTAGAGACAGAAAAGATTACACGAGGAGAAAGTTAGGCTCAATCGAGTGCTAGCATGATTTCCTTGAACCTAATTGGATCTTATCCAAATCAATTGGGGTAGCCCAATTGATAACATCCAAACCCTAACTCTTATTTGTGTGACCCAGTTAGGTTCAATTCTGTATGGTAATGAGACATGTCATGATCTCATCATCGACATCATCGAAACTCCTTTCGATGGACCAGAACTCTTCTGATTCAGACAATTAGAATGATCGATCATCAAAATCATTCTAATTGCTTCCAAAATTCACTAGTCACACCTAACAGTATATGGTAGCAATCCATCAGAACTGAAGATGAATCTCTTGGTGCAGCTACCTGTGTGATTGAGTTTCTCTATCATGAGTCCCGACTGAATTAGGGTTAAGGTGAACTCGTCAAACCCAACATCAGTCATATGAATCAATCGATCGATTCGAGTCTGATGTGAAACCCCAATGGAAAGCTCTTTTCCATTATTTCACTCTGCCATGGCCATGGGCTTAAGAACTCGATCTTTCAATCACCATAGGACTACTCCTCTCATCTACCGAGGTTGATAGATCCCATCTTGGTGTGATCTGGTTCCTATAATGAATATGCTACAGCCAACATACACCTCAGGGTTTTGAATGGCTAGGAGATCGAGTTATGGTGTAGTCAAACTATAACACACTCAAGGTGAACCGACGATGCACCTCAGGTCAAAGAACTAGACACACAACTGCAGCATCGAGCTAGTTATCGACGAGAAGGTAGACTTCCTTATGACTGCTCGAGGTGGTCACACTCAGTACTCTCATTCTCAATGAATACCTGTACTCTCACTCTGGTGTCTCCACACCGTAGACTCAAAACTCATCTACCCTAAGAAAGTGATCGTACACCAACCTTCTGGATCGATCACCATCCTTGTGATGATCCTATGGTCAGGAGCAGTTTATGAGTTCGTTATGTAAATTCATACCTTAAATTTTTAACTCTTGAAAATATGAATTTATATTTTCACTAACTCAAAGGATGTATCACAGACACAATGTACACAATATGATAGAAGAATAACCCTTTTATTCATTTATAGTCAAAATTATAAATTTGCACTTAGTTCTATATAGGAATGTGTCAGCCGATCTGGCATTTGGGGCACACATCTAACAATCACAATTGGAATGACATGAGTTGTTTATTTTTATGCTTTATATAATTGTTATAAATTACATGATGGATGGTTATAGACTAGAAACATCCATGTGATAAATGTATCTGTGAATGCATCGATGATGGCTGTTTGTATGGATGTATCTGCAATGGTTGTAATTTTTAAATAAGGACTGGATGCCCCTGATGAATTTATATTTTTAGTTGTATCTTTTTTATTCCTTCCTATGTATGCTCCCACCTGTTGATTGAGATTTTTACATGTTGATGTAAAATTAAAGATAGAAAATTTTATTTATAAATAGATAAAAATTATTTCTTTGTATTTATGGATAAAGAAAGAAGGTGGAGCATTCGTGGAAGGCTTCATGAAGATAAAAACTAGACTACTAGGTGGCTTGAAAGCAAAGGCACATGAAGATTGACCATGAGATGGTTCTATCTATGATGCATCTAGGTTGAGACTCGTAATCAATTCAAGTGGCTCGAATGGATTACACTAGAAAATCGATAACCATCCGATTTCTTTATATTCTCTTTTATGTTGGTAGTTAGATATATATATACTACCTATGATGGATATATATACATATATATGTGTGTGTGCGTGTGTGTGTGTGTGTGTGTGTTTTAAATGTGGTTGAGACCTAAGTCCCTCATTTGAATTATATTAAGTCATAATGGTAAAGTTTTAAGAACACTACCCATGCCTTGCTTCATGCTAAGTCAATAGAGTATGTCAAAAACTATAATGAGTTTATTATACTATCCACAAGGCTTACTATAGGGCTTGATGTGAAGTTGACTTAGTGCATAGTGATGCTTATGGTATATTTAGCTCATGCTAAGCCAAAAGTGTATATCAAAAATTGTAGTAAGTTTATTGTGCTATCCACAAGGCTCACTATAGGACTTGATATGATGTTGACTTAGTGATGCTTATGGTATATTTGGATACTGTTGTCTTATTGTGCTATCCACAAAGGTAGTATTATTCAGATATGACTATATGGGAATGAAGGGTATAACTTAAATACTATAAGTTGTTATGCTATCCATAAAGTTACAAGTATTTTAGAGGCAAAAGATTTGTTGAGAGTTGCATGAGATGCAATTGGTAAGAGTTTCCTATCCTTGAACTCATAGAAATTTATTATGCTATCCACAAGACTTTTTATGAAGAATTGAGATCCCAACCCCATTAAAAAATCTGATAATAGGATTTCTCATTTTTCATACTAGAAGACTATAAAATTTGCTAAATAATTGGGAGACATGATTAGATAAAAGATCTCATCTAATTGTGCATGTCATCCTGAGTAGTCCCTTTATGTTTTATTCTTATATATCATCTGCATCTTCACTATCACTGTCAATAAATTGAACAAACCAAACTATGTGAACTGGTTGAGGAACCTGAGAATAGTTCTCACTCAGGAGAAAGTCTTCTATATTCTTGATACTCCTGGTCCCAATCCGATCGGAGATAATACTATAAAAAAGAAAAAGTCCACATAAAAGATATGGCTAGATGACAGTATGACTATCAAGCATATTCTGATTGACTTAATCACGTGATTAGGTCAATTAGGTTTTTTTCATGGATGATGAGTTTAGCCAGGATTTGATCCTACAAACACTCTCCAATTTTTTCTTTCAGTTTATGGATAGCATCATCGAGGAGAAGAGGACGAAGAATGTCTCTGCCAAAGATACATATTTTTATTGTAGCAATGTTGAGTATTGAAAAAAAAATTGAAAGAGTTATCTTACAAGTGTGAAGCTGTAGCATAATGCAAATGTTGTATTTGCTATAGTTTTGTATATGATACAATAAATTTTATCATTGAGTACTTCAGCTTCTATTCTTGGGTATTAGATACCGCCTATAGTTTTCACTTATGCAAGTCATTGCAGGGTCTCTAGAAAATAAGAAAGCTGAATAAAGGTGACTTCGAGCTATTTGGCACTAGTAGAGAGCCTATCTATGCCTAAGCTGAAGAAACCTATTTGTTATAAGTATCACTCAATGATAATATTCTTCATGTTGATGAGAACAAGAAAAAAAAAGTGAGATGTAAATGTCACATATCTCTGGTATTGCCAACTTGGCCATATTAGTGAGTCAAAGATAAATAAGTTACATAAAGAAGAGTTTTTTGATCTGTATATTTTTGAATCATATGAAACTTGTAAATCTTATCTCATGGGTAAGATGATCAAGATTCTATTTACTGGACATGAGATAGAGCGAGCGAATTGTTATCTCATACATATAAATATTTGAAGACTAATAACAACTCAAGTTAGAGATGAATACTCCATATGAGATATGGTGTGGTCCATAATATACTTCACAGACCTTTTAACCTCATTCTTGAGATATGCCCTAGAAACTGCTGTTATATTTTGAATAAGATTTCATCAAAATCTATTACTAGCACTCCATATAAGATATGGGGCTACCTCGCTTATATAAAAAGAGTTGATATACATAATTTTTGTGCTAAATCAGATAAGTACAGATTTGTAGGTTATCCTAAGAAGAATATATGATACTACTTCTACCACCCTTCTGAATAAAAGATGTTTGTCAGTAGGCATACTACTTTTTGAAAAAAGAGTTTATCCAAGAAGGGAGCAGTGGAAGGATAATTGAACTTGAAAAGTTCAAGACCTACAAACTATCCTCCAACAACCTGTGGATAGTCCACAAGTTGTTCCTCGATCAGATGTACCCATTGATGAGGCACAACCTCGGCATACATCTCCTCTCCAAAGGTCAATCAGAGTATGTAATGTACCACTCAGATATGAATTTATTATTGAAAATGACAACAAGCCACACATCATTGAGAATGATAATCCTATAATCTATTTAAAAATTATCATGAGTAGAAACTCTGACAGATGGCTTGAAGCTATGATATCCAAGATGGATTCCCTGTATATCAACCAAGTATAGATTTTGGTTGAAACACCTATGGGTATGACCCAATAGGATGCTAATAGATATATCCATCTGGATGTTGTTTGCTTTGGTTGTAAATCAGCCTGAGGGATTTGCCTTTTAGTGGGAGAGCAAATCTAGTAAGCAAGTATTGAGGAGTTGGCACATCCATTTTTGATGAGATAGTCAAATCATTTGACTTTATCAATAAATATGGATGAATCATATGCATAGAAGAAGACACGTGGGAGTCCCATTGACTTTTTGGGTTAGTACATAGTTGACATACTGCACATTGGGAATGATGTCTCAGTGTTGCAATTGATCAAGACCCGACTATCATAAAAGTTTTCCATAAAAGACTTCGGTAAAGCATCCTATATACTTGATATAAAGATCTATAAAGATAGATCTAAGTGGATGATAGGCTTGTCCCAGTCTAGCTACATTAATCTTGTGTTGAGGAGGTTCAACATGGATGGGTGCAAAAGAGTTTTACTTACCCATGTACCAAGCCTGATGTGATTTATACCTTGGGCATAACTATTAGTTTTCTTACAGATCCAGGATAGGATCATTGAAAAGCTATAAAAAGCATTCTCGCATACTTAGGAAGTACTAAAGAGGCAATGAATTGAAAGAGTTCCAAATAGCAAACTGTAGTGGACTCAGTTTATTGCTGTAAGTGAAGATTGCTAAGGAAAGTCGCCTGATGAAAGAGTTCATCACTGAGTTGGGTGTGGTCTCACTAAAAATCCACGCACATCCTAAGGCACTTTTACCTCATTCATGATGTAATCATAGAGTGAGTTGATATAAAGAATTACATAATAGACCTGATCACTAAGCCTTGTCACAGCAGTAGTGCGATTTCCACCTTCATAGCATGGGGGATGATTGGTTTTAGTGCAAGTGAAAGATTGAAAGAATAGTATCCTACAAGCCAATCATATTGATGATGCAATGGGACTATTCTATATTATCTTCCTATCTATATGCATGACATTGATTATTTTATATTTATGAGGCATTGTGTTTCATTATTTGCTATATCATTTTATGATTTAATTATGATTATTATAAATCCCATAGGTTAGGGCAATGGTTATAGAGCCATGATAAGATCATGTCAATAGATCCAAAATCTTGATAGCATCAATCTAAAATATTTTCAGTCACAAGATCATCGAGTCAAAGATCGATGATGCCTATAAGACTGGCACATCCTATGTATACTCGATAAAGAGGATGATTGATCTCACAATCACTTGTATGGTGACACTAATACAAGGATATAGGTACTTATTGAAGAATTATTGGGTTTCAATCATGCAGTGGAATATAGATTTCAAAAATTTTTAACATGCGTAAAAAGAGTTTTAACACTTAAAACCAGCATACTGAAATTCAAACCCTAAAATCACCTTGTAGACTCCAATCAAACCATTCAAGCATGCAATAGAGTAGAAATTATACTTTTTAAAGAAGATGATCAGATGGCAAAATGATCTCCATAAGGCTCCTAAGTAGAAGCCCTTCAACAATAATCCACACGGAAGATGATCAAGGTCCTTTCCAACTAAAATAGTGCTGCAACCTTTCTTCACAAGAACGCTGTCAATCTCCTTCTCCAAGAATGAATCGCACCACCACCTATTTGCCTTTGATTCTTCCATTAAGATCATGCCAAGAACCTCTTCTCAAGAGTTCTCACCACCTAGGGTTTGGTTTTGTACTCCAACACATAAAAAAATCAAACCTTAGGTCAAGCAGCCCTCACTTACCCTTTTTCTCTCTTCTTATCTCTCTTTTCATTTTTCCTTCTCTCTTTTTTTTTTTAATTTTTATCAATATTTTTTTGCCTAATCCTCACTTATCCCACATCCAAATGTTAAGATATCTACTTCAAAATTCATAGGGGACATCCCCTATAAATAGGAAATGAAGAGATGCATGGGTCTCCCAAGGGGCGCCAACTCTTGGTGCTGCACCTTCTTACATGGGGAAATGAATCATCATGCAAGAATAAATGGTGTGGAGTCCCAAGTATAGAAAAACTCCTCCTCTTCTATACCCATAAATATCATATATTAATGGTGTGTGAAAGAAATAAATGGAGTGGAAAACAAAGAGATGTATTAAAAGAAAGACTCTTCTTTTACCACACCCATAAATTTTGACATTGAATTCAGGTGGGTGACATGAAGGACCTCTTTCACACATAAAATACTTCCATGTAAAGGCAAGAAACTAATTAAATATGGATCTAATCCAATTAGGTTCAAGGCAATAGGTTAAGTCTAGCTCAAATATTTTGAACTAATCAAATTGAGAACTTGGGTTAATACAATGTGCTAGCATATCAAGTTAACCCTTAGAGCTTACAATAAGTTCAAATAAAATTAGATCAATATCAAATTCTAAAGTATGTGACCCATTAAATTTTAAATCTAACCAGCAGTGGACCCAAGCTCTTGATCTAACCCTAATCCGATTAGATTAGGTCAGCCCAATTATACCAATTAATCAGAATTCTTTCTAATTAATTCTCAAATTATACTCTTTTAATTTTTATGAGTCCACAAGTCAAAATTGACATCTAGCAATATATCATGACTATCTGAATGAGATAAAATTTGATGAAAATATAAAAATTATTCTTTAGTGGCAAGTTATCGTGCAATTCAATCTTTCAATTATACAACAACCCAGACAAGCACTAAGTATGGAATCATATCAAAATCAAATGCTCATCTGTATGTATCCCCATCAGAAGGTGATAATTTAGTTGATGATATATCTGAAATATCTTTCTAATTATCATCCTACTTTGGCCAAAGACTTTTGAAATCATCATCCTATAAGATCACATAGGATCTTCGCTCTCCTTATTAGGGGTAATTGATCTCTTATTGACCACTCATAATCTCTATGCACACTTCATCATATCCAGAACACCCCACATAAGGATTAGAGAATCAAGCTAGAAAATAAATCAAAACATAGATTCATGTACATAAGATACCATGGTGATCTTAGGTCTAGGGATCACTTGCACAACTTTCACTAGAGAACAACCAGCTGACATGCAAACAAGGATCCATTAGTTGTTCCCTTATAGGTTAATTCAGTGAACTCATTCTCTAATGAGCATCCACATCCTTGTATTAGTGTCATACACAAGTGGTTATGAGATTAATCACCCTCTCCATTGAGCATATATAGGATGTGCCAGTCTTTTCAGTATCATTGATCTTTGACCCAATGAACCAATGATTAAAAATATTTTAGATCAAGACTATTGAAGATTTAGATCTCACTGGCATGATCTCATCGTGGTCCTAAAACCATTATCCTAATCTATAGGATTTATTATAATCTTAAACAAGTATAAGATGCAGCATATAATGAATCAAAGATGTCTAACTTTATTAATAAATAATGTCAAATACATGTGTTTGGAAGATAAAATATAGAAAAATATTCCATTATATCACATATGCAATAGACTTGTAGAATATTATTCTTTCAATCTCCCATTTGTACTAAAGCCAATCGTTCCTATACATGATGCCCTACAATCTAGATGGTGGTCAAACTATTGCAATGATAAGGTCTTAATGAACGGATCTGCTATATTATTCTTGGTGTCAACTCGCTTAACGATTACATCACATCTTTCGACTATCTCCCAAGCAAGGTGGACTGCCTTAGGATGTGTTTTGATTTTTTGATGAGACCATAGTTCTTTAGCTTGAGATGAATTGATTGTTCAATTTCAAGAATCATACCCAACTCTGAGATAAACTTTTTCATCCAGACGGTCTCCTTAGCAGCCTCACTAGCAGCAATATACTCGACTTCAGTGACTGACTCAGCAACAGTTTGCTGTTTGAAACTTTTCTAGCTTACTGTGCCATCATATAGGATGAATACATATCTAGATATAGATTTACTATCATTCAGATTAGATTAAAAATCGAAATCAATGAAGCCTTCCAGTTTGAAATCAGTCCACTATATATAAGAAAAATATCTGTAGTCCTTCTCAAGTGCTTAAGAATATTTTTCATAGCTTTTCAATGATCCTTTCCTGGATCTACGTAAAATCTGATCACAATGCCTAAGGCATAAACCACATCAGGCTTGGTACACAGTATAGCTGATAAGTGATATATTTTTATATTTATTGAAGGTATTTTGGTAATTTATGGTGCTAACATCTTCTTAAAAATCCTAATTTCATGAATTTTTTGAATTTTTTTAAAAAATAAGTGATTTTGAAAAAAATATAAAATTAGATATATTTATAAAAAAAATAGATGTTAATTTAATTAAGCAATTTAAGCACCAAAATAAAGAAAAAATTTTGAAAAATTTAATGTATATTTTTTTAATTTTTCAGATAAAAATCGGAGTGAAAATGGAGCTAAAATATCCTAAAAAAATAAAAAATATTACCTCCGGTGCACGGTGCACCGGTCGGTCGGTCCATAGAGCCAGGGTGCGGTCCATAGGAATAGTTACGCAGTCCACAAGTGCGGCTCACAGCGAGAGAAAGATCCTGAGTGCGATCCAACGACTGAGATTTAATCCGACCCAAATCCAATGGTTTAGACTCATTACCAACTTTGAATAGGACTCTTTTGTGCGATCCGACAGCCCATAAGCAATCCATCATGCGATCCGACGATTGTTATCGCTCCTGACTGTGTTAAGGACTCTTTTGCACGATCCGATGGCCAGAACTTCATCAGAACCCAGATCGGATGGCTGACATTGGATCCGACCCTGATAAGGATTATAACTCTAATTTTTGAGCTGATCTAGACGGTCCAAGCTTAATCCGATGGCCAAAAAAATTTCTAGATGATTAATACATTTTCTAAGGGTTTTAGGACTCCTTTTGTGATAAAAAAAATATGAAAAAATTATCTATAAATAGGAGGTCCAAGAATAAGCTTTAAAGGAGAAAAAATCAAAGAAAAAGGAAGGAAAAAATAGAAAAAAAATTCAAAGAGCTTTAGGGATCAAATATTAGGAGATTATGGAGCTAGAGAGCTTGATGCGTAGCTAAATCCCTTCAATCCAGGAATATGATGAAGCCTGTAAATGGGTTTTTATTTTTTTTTTGTATTTAATTTTTATACAATAAAATTATGCTTTTATTTCATATCTTTTTATTTTCTTTTGAGGTATTGATCCAGCCTACATGACCTATACCCTCTATTGACGTGCTGTGATCCCTGGATACAGTACGTACTTTGAAGAGATAGATCGTGGTATGTTAGATTGAATCTTAGATCTTGTAATTGAATTTAGATAGTTTATACTCCAATAGGATGAGTTGTGATCTACTGATACAGTTCGTATCCATTAGAGATAAACTATACTAATATCATAATTACAAGAATTAAATATTATAATATAAAAAAAAGAAAAAAATAAATCTCTTTGCATGGTGGATTCAAAATTTCTGGATTATTTCTCTGAATTATTTTTTTCATAATTTAATTTATACTTTTGATTTTTTTTGCTATCTATTTCTTGTTAATCCTTCTACAATCAATTCTCTTTTTATTTCTTCTTAAAAGAAAAAGATAATCACCCTAGATCCCCATGGAAACGATCCCTACTTACCTTATCTATATAGTTTGAGTCAGTTTTTATTCTTTACCACCTACGATAGTGATCAAATTTTGGCACCGTTGCCGGAGATTTTTTATTTCATAAATTTATTGAATTTTTCTAAAAAATAAGTGATTTTAAAAAAAATATAAAATTAGATATATTTATAAAAAAATAGATGTTAATTTAATTGAGCAATTTAAGCACCAAAATGAAGAGAAATTTTTAAGAAATTTAATGTATATTTTTTCTAATTTTTTAGGTAAAAATCGGAGCGAAAACGGAGCTAAAATACCCCCAAAACAAAAAATATTATGTCTGGTGCATGGTGGACCGGTTGGTCAGTCCACAGAGCCAGGGCACGATCCACAGGAATAGTTACGTGGTCCACTGACGTGGCTCACAGCGAGAGAAAGATCCTGGGTGTGATCCAATGACTGAGATTTAATCTGACCTAGATCCGACGGTTTAGACTCGTTGCCGACTTTGAATAGGATTCTTTTGCGTGATCCAACGGCCCAGAAGCAATCCATCATGCGATCCAACGGCTATTATTGCTCCCGACTGTGTTAAGAACTCTTTTGCACGATTCGACGGCCAGAACTTCATCAGAATCCAGATCGAATGGCTGACATTTGATCTGACCCTGATAAGGATTATAACTCTAATTTTTGAGCTGATCTGGGCTGTCCATGCTTGATCCGACGGCCAAAAAAATTCCTAGAAGATTAATACATTTTCTAAGAATTTTAGGACTCCTTTTGTGATCAGAAAAATATGAAAAAATTACCTATAAATAGGAGGTCTGGGAATAATCTTTAAAGGAGAAAAAATTAGAGAAAAAATAAAGAAAAAATAGAGAAAAAATTCAAAGAACTTTAGGAATCAAATATTAGGAGATTATGGAGCTAGAGAGCTTAATGCGTGGCTAAATCCCTTCAATCCAGGGATATGATGAAGCCTGTAAATGGGTTTTTATTTTTTTCTTTTTGTATTTAATTTTTATACAATAAAATTGTGCTTTTATTTCATATTTTTTTATTTTCTTTTGGGGTATTGATCCAGCCTACACGGCCTATACCCTCTATTGACGTGCCGTGATCCCTGGATATAGTACATACTTTGAAGAGATAGATCGTGGTATGTTGGATTGAATCTTAGATCTTATAATTGAATTTTGATAGTTTATACTCCAACAGGATGAGTTGTGATCTACTAATACAGTTCGTATCCCTTAGAGATAAACTATACTAATACCATAATTACAAGAATTAAATATTGTAATATAGAAAAAAAATGAAAATAAATCTCTTTGCATGGTGGATTCAGAATTCTTGGATTATTTCTCTGAATTATTTTTTTTCATAATTTAATTTATACTTTTAATTTTTTTTGCTATTCTATTTCTTATTAATCCTTCTACAATCAATTCCCTTTTTATTTCTTCTTAAAAGAAAAAGATAATCGCCCTAGATCCCCATGGAAACGATCCCTACGCACCCTATCTATATAGTTTGAGTTGGTTTTTATTCTTGACCGCCTACGACAGCGATCAAATTTTGGTACCGTTGCCGGGGATCTAGGCATGATTATTTTAAAAAAAAAATTATATTGATACCACATAATCTACTCAAGGAATTAGATACTTAATCACAAAACCTAAAAAATAAAACAAATCAATTTACTCTTAACTAACTATCAAATCTGGTCATCTTTTCTTCTTGCATTACATAAATCCATAAAATATCTTAAGGGCACAAACCCTAAACAAGATAAGGTGGGGATTTCATCACCCTTCCTTGGCCCACAAACCACCATCCTACATATTGCACTGACTTAAACCTTAATTTAAAATCAATTAGACGTTGGCCCCTAAGGACTTTCGAGCTCAATAGGACAAGGGATCCTAAGAGTAAGATCAGGTTAGGGTTAGTCAGTTTGACTGGTGTCTAGAAAAGTGGTTCAAGGACTACGTCCTGAAGGAAAGTGGTTATTTAATTGGTTCTGTTCACTTACCTGGCCAACTCAGTTGGTGTCTAAGGAAAGCAACGGAGGGACCGTCACCGACCTTACACTTACCTGGCCAGTTGAGTGGCTAGTCTTTTACCTGGAATGCTCAAAAGCAACCTTAACAAGTTAGGAGCTATCTAGATTTAGGGTTACCCTTAGCTAGGATTGATTGCATAATGTGATTACTAACCTACAAACTTTAACCCTAATTAAAATACTTTTCTCTAACATCTATAGATTTAGGACTCCTTAGGACTCTCATCTCTAGAACTCTTCTTCTTCTCCTCTTTTTCTCTCATATATTAAAATTAAAAAAAATATTAAATTAAAAAATTAAAAAAAAAATTTCTACTGGGACAAAATGAAAATTGCCAGACACAATCTAAAATCTATAAGCCTATAAGGTTACTGAGGAAGAAATGGATTCCAATAGATAACCTAGAACTCTGTTGGACCTGTGTTATTCGATTAGCTCTGTCCAACCATCTAGAATTAGATCCTCAACTAACAATTTTATAATTGATTCTCAAACGATTAACATGCATCCTACATTCACTGAAATTGAAAATACATACATTTATTCAAGAGAATTTGAAGATACTATAATTACAATTTTGACCAATAGAATTGAAGCCTTAGAATTCGAAAGACATATCCAATTTAATCATGTGCTAGCACCCATGTGCATTGGATATGATGCACTAGATCATGTTGTGGAGGAGTGTCCTTATTTGATGAATCCAACCCAAACTGAGCTCATACAGGAGAGTGCATTCAATGAAAGCTACATAAATGAACCTTATGCATCAATCTATAACCCAGGGTCTAAAAGTCATCCCAATTTTATATGATCACAAGATGCAACATTAGGAGCCCATAATTGTTATCAACCCTATCTATGGCCCAACCAAACACTGAATGATCAATCAGATCCTGAAGAAGGAGTCAACACATTAGAAAAGAGTCTAGATATCTTAGCGCAATCAACCTCAAACATTAAAAATACCTCAATAATTTCATGCAAACTACTGACCAATTATTTAAACAATTGGACCAATCAACTATAGTGGTTAGTAAACTAGAAGAGGATAAATTATCAAGCCAATTAGAGGATGATCCTAGATCTCAGAATGGTCTAGAACTTAAAGACCAATTCAATCAATTGAGAACATTCAAGTCTGAGGAACTGGAGGAGATACCCGAAGTTGATAATAATGAGGTATCCATACCTAGTGACCATTACACTCAGCTAAATCCAAAATTAATTATTGAACCCCTCATGACACTGGTTGAATCTCTGCTTAAAAAGGAAGAGGCAATAATAGGAGATCCAGAAATACTTCCTCAGCACATCGAGTATATATATCTAGATCTCTTAAAACCCTGACTAGTACTGAAGTTATACCTAGATCTAATTATAAAGGAAGAATTGCTAGCTATCAGGAGAATGAGTCATATAATGATCCCAAATAGAAAATACCTTGAGGAAGAGCCTGAATCATGTAGAGAATTACAGACTCATGTTAAGATTCGAACAGGAATAGGATAGGCACTCTTTTAGCATCTGACTGAAGACGTTAAACTTAGCGCTTTCTAGGAGGCAACCCAGTTTTCAGTTTTTGCTTTTACTTTCTTTTGCATTATGTTCAGGTTAATCAAGGCTTGCTTTGTATGGATTTGAAGGCAATATTGTCTAAAATAGGGGAAGCACCAATTTTGAAAAAAGCTTCTGGATCTGATGACATCTCTCCTTTTTCTTTCTCTTTTTATGCACCTTTCATTTTTTCTACTCCATTGAGGACAATGTCGATTAAGTTGGAGGGAAAAATATTTTTAAAATATTTTTAAAAAAAAATATTTTCAAAAATCTTCAAGTAAGTTAGTATTTAACATTTAAGTACCAGATTACATTTAAGAATTGAGTTAAACCAAGCATATTTTAAAAGAAAATTGATGTATAGACTAGAGAGTTGTGAGATATCGAGGGATCAAGTATTAAGAAAACTCAATAAAGAGTTAAGTTTAGAACTTAAATAGTTTTCTTTGAGTATTTCTAATTTTTTCTACCAGCATCAAAGAAGAGTTTACTTCTTATGGACTTGTGTAGGGTAACTATACGTTTCTTCATATATTAAAAAAAAAAAGTTTTCAAGTACTTCATGCTGAGTAACCAGACCTCTTTGCCTAAGCAAGCATTGAGTTTCGCATCAAAAGGTATGAAGCGCAAAGAAGCTTTGTTGTAAAGCTAGTTTTAACTTGTAGCCTGTTTGATTCGAGCAAGTAGGTTCAAGGGGTATTTTATACCTAGTACCCTAAAGCCATTTGGTTTGGGAGTCATTGACTGAAAACTCGCTACGTGGGTCAAACAGAAAGCTTAAAGGGTTAAGACACTCAATAGCAGTATAATGTTAAAAAAAAAATCAATCAATAAATAAAGGACAGAAGTAACAATATACTTATCCATATGAAGGTTAATAATTTGGAGATAAAGGTAGCGATAATTTAGAAAAGTTCAGAAAAAATTTAGTGTTCTTAGTTTAACTCTTATATTGACTGGTATTAATACCCCAATGATATACCTCATTTACACTCTACTGAACATCAGTGGCCTTTTTAAAATTGTTTGGTGAAATTTGAGACTTTAAGTTAAATGGTACTTAAATCTAAATTCTTTCTTTACTCGAGGACGAGCAAAGTTCAAGTTGGAGAGTGTGATAAGTGGTATATTTTTATATTTATTGAAGATATTTTTGATAATTTATGGTGCTAACATCTTCTTAAAAACCATAATTTCATGAATTTATTAAATTTTTCTAAAAAATAAGTGATTTTGAAAAAAATATGAAATTAGATATATTTATAAAAAAATAGATATTAATTTAATTGAGCAATTTAAGCACCAAAATGAAAAAAAAAATTGAGAAATTTAATGTATATTTTTTTTAATTTTTTAGGTAAAAATTAGAGTAAAAATAGAGCTAAAATATCCTAAAAAATAAAAAATATTACCTCCAATGCACGGTGGATCGGTCGGTCGGTCCACAGAGCCAGGGTATGGTCCACAGGAATAGTTACGCGGTCCACAGGCGTGGCTCACAGCGAGAGAAAGATCCTGGGTGTGATCCAACAGCTGAGATTTAATCCGACCCAGATCTGACGGTTCAGACTCGTTGCCGACTTTGAATAGGACTCTTTTGCATGATCCGACGGCCCAGAAGCAATCTATCATGTGATCCAACGACTGTTATCACTCCTGACTGTGTTAAGGACTCTTTTGCACGATCCGATGGCCAGAACTTCATCAGAACCCAGATCGGATGGCTGACATTTGATTCGACCCTAATAAGGATTATAACTCTGATTTTTGAGCTGATCTAGGCGGTCCAAGCTTGATCCGACGGCCAAAAAAATTTCTAAAAGATTAATATATTTTCTAAGGGTTTTAGGACTCCTTTTGTGATCAGAAAAATATAAAAAAATTATCTATAAATAGGGGGTAAGGGAATAAGCTTTAAAGGAGAAAAAATCAGAGAAAAAATAAAAAAAAAATAGAAAAAAAATTTAAAGAGCTTTAGGGATCAAATATTAGGAGATAATGGAGCTAGAGAGCTTGATGCATGGCTAAATCTCTTCAATCCAGGAATATGATGAAGCTTGTAAATGGGTTTTAATTTTCTTTTTTTTGTATTTAATTTTTATACAATAAAATTATGCTTTTATTTCATATCTTTTTATTTTCTTTTGAGGTATTGATCCAGCCTACATGGTCTATACCCTCTATTGATGTGCCATGATCTCTGAATATGGTACGTACTTTAAAGAGATAGATCGTGGTATGTTAGATTGAATCTTAGATCTTGTAATTGAATTTACATAGTTTATACTCCAACAGGACGAGTTGTGATCTACTGATACAGTTCATACCCCTTAGAGATAAACTATACTAATACCATAATTACAAGAATTAAATATTATAATATAGAAAAAAGAAAAAAATAAATCTCTTTGCATGATGGATTCAGAATTCTTGGATTATTTCTCTAAATTATTTTCTTTCATAATTTAATTTATACTTATGATTTTTTTTGTTATTCTATTTCTTATTAATCATTCTACAATCAATTCTCTTTTTATTTCTTCTTAAAAGAAAAAGATAATCGCCCTAGATCCTCATGGAAATGATCCCTACTCATCCTATCTATATAGTTTGAGTTGGTTTTTATTTTTGACTGCCTACGACAGTGATCAATAGCACATACATAATCGATCCTACAGTCGAAGTATAAGGAATGAAACTCATTCTATTTCTTTCTTCAAGTGTCTTAGAAGATATCTTCTTAGAGAGTTGCATGCCATGACTCATGAATAAGTAATCTCTTTTACTTTTCTCTGTGTTGAACCTCTTCAACATAAGATCTATGTACCTAGACTGGGACAAGCCAAGCATCCTTTTTGATCTATCCTTATAGATCTGTATACCAAGTATATAAGATGCTTCACCCAAGTCTTTCATGAAAAAATTTTGTGATACTCATATTTTGATCGATTGCAATATAGGGATGTCATTTCTAATGAGCAGTATGTCATCTACATACAAGATCAAGAAGAAAATAGCACTTCCACTAGTTTTATATACACAAGGTTCATCTATATTTTTAATAAAGTCAAATGATTTGACTGTCTCATCAAAATAGATGTTCCAACTCTTCAATGCCTACTTTAATCCATAAATAAATTTTTTTAGCTTGTATACTTGATTTTGTTAAGTTTTGATCATGCAGCAAAAATTAAATTTTAAAAATTTTAAAACAAGCATATCAATAGTTTTAACAATTAAAACTATTGAACCGAAATTCGAAGCCTAGAATCACCTTGTAGATATTGAACAAAATAAAAACAAGCATGCAAAGAGATAGAAATTTATACTTCTTCTAATAAGTAGTACGGTAAGATGGTGATCTCCATAAAACTCTAAAGTAGAAGCCCTCCAATGGTGATCCACACGAAAGTTGGCCAAGGTCCTTTCTAACTGGTGCATTACCACAGCCTTTTCTTTATCAGAACACTACCGGCTTCAAAATTGAAGTACGATGACACCAACACCCAGTCATCTTTGATTTTACCATCAGAATCATGCAAAGAGAATACTCTTTAGAAGCCTCATAACCTAGGATTTGATTCTGGGCTCCAACAAATGGAAAAATCAAATCCTAGGATAAACTAGCAACACTTGCTAAATTTCTCACCACCCTTCTTATAACTTTTCTTCTCAATTTTTTCTTCCTCTTTTTCTCAATTTTTTTTCAAAATTTTTCTCCTCTATTACATGCCAATTGGCTCTAGTTTTCATCCAAAATCTAGCCCTTAGCCCATATGGGATGCCCCATATAAATAAGCTAAGAGGGGATGTGAGGAAGGACCAAGGGGCGCCAACTCTTGGCACTCCAAGTTCTCACATGGAGAAATAAATCTTTGTGAGCTAATTTGGCACAGAAGAGACTTCACATAGAAGGACTCCTCCTCTTCTATACCTCATAAATTTTTCTCATTAAATTGGTGTGCAATAAATAAGGATCAGGATGAGACCCGATGAGTTGGATAAGAGTCTTCATTAAGAAGGACTCTTCACTACTCAACTCAATTAAGAGGGGGGCGGCAATTTATTTTTGGTGTGAGACCTAGTGGACATAGAGGACTCCTTCCACACTTGAAACATTTTTAAGTTGGATAAGAATCAAATTAAATTAGACCCAATCCCGTTAGGTCAAAGGCAACTGGTCTAGTTTAGCTCAAATGCTTTGAACTGAACCTATTTAGGAACTTAGGTTAATACAATATGCTAAGATATCAAATTAATCCTTAATATTTATATTAAATCTTAACTAAATCAGATCAAAATCAAATTTTAAAATGTGTAATCTATTGGGTTCCAAATCTAGCCAGTGATGGATACAGACTCTTGACGTAATCTTAATACGATCAGATTAGGTCAGCTCAAGAGTTTCAATCAACTAGGACTCTTTCTAATTAATTTTTGAATTAAACTCTTTTAATTTTAATGAGTCCATAAGTCAAGATTGACATCTAGCAATATGTCATGATCATTTGAAAGATTTAAAATTTTGATGAAAAATTATCAAGATACCCTTCAGTGGCAAGTTACCATGTAATTCAATCTTTTAGTCAAACAACACCCCAGATGAGCAGTAGGTTTGGAATCATGTCAGACCCAATTGCTTATCTATATGTATCTCGATCAGAAGATGATGCTTCAGTTGATGATATATTAGAAATTCTATTCTAATTATCATCCTATTTTGACCAAAGACTTTTAGAATCATCGACCTATAAGATCACATAGGATGTTCGCTCTCCTTATTGGGAGTGACTGATCCCTTATTGATCACTCACAACCTCCATGCATACTTCACTATATCGAGAACACCCCATACAAAGATTAGAGAATCAAGTTAGAAAGTGAACCAAAATATGGATTCATGTGTTGGGAAATGTGTCCGAAAAAGCCAATCGTCAAGCTGTTGACGGTTGAGCAACCAAGTATTGTAATTGATTTGTTAATAAATAAAATATATTTTATATTTTTATCATAAGCTTTCATCTTCTAATGAACTTCGTTGTTATGATAAAATCTTTAGGACTATTTAGATTCGATAAAGAGAGGATTTATCGATTAGTCCTTAAAACTATTCACGACCAAATGATAGGCTGTTAATAAGGACGACAGCTTCTATCGAGCATAGGTCGCTGTAGGCCATATGGGTTGGTTGTCCTCTTAACCAAAGAGTGTCGAGATACTGGTATGGTATATAGGTGAGATATACTGGTACATCATCATTGAACGTGACCAACTCCAGAGTATTCTGCTGTCAAGAATGTCTCTGATATGATATAGGTATAAGTGTCCCTTAGACCTGAGATCGCCTCAGTGACTTGCAAGCAACTCACTGTGCTTTGGTACTGGACTAACTGAATTTCTAATTCAGAGATGGAAGTCTTCTGGACATAGTCAAGTACTTGCAAAGTCAGAGTGTGATCGAGATGTGATTGACCACTCCAAGAGTTGGAGAAGAATGAGTCGCTGTATTTCAATTTAGCAAAACCTTGGCCAGGATAATCCATCAGATGGATTTGATATTTTGAAATACAATGTGGACAACCTGATCAGAGTTGACAGTTGAACTCTGAGGTGTTCTATGATCATTTTGGTCAAGGGGATGAATTATATGAAAACTATATCCGCATGGGTTCTAAGGATGTTGTTCTACACATTCGACCTATCCGATCGTCGGGTACCATTGCTAGATGGTCACTTCGATTGGTACAAAAATTTATTCCTATGCTACTGACTTAGGTTTGGATCTATGAAGTCACACACATTAGAGTTCATGATCCGATCGGATGGTTGATCAATGATTAAGAATCGTTCTAGGGTTAAATGATCAATACGATTGACATTTAACCCAGTGCAAGTGTTGCAGGAGGATCGATTAGCAATTTGATTGCTAATTGGCTTAATTTGATTAAGCCAATGGGCTGAGATTAAATCTAATTAAATATAATTTAATTAGATTTGGTTTGGGCTTGATTGGATTAAGTTTAATTGGTTTATTGGATAAGCCAAGTGCAAGAAAAAACTAGTCCTAGTTCAACTAGGACTTGGGTCAATCTAATTTCTAATTTGATTAGAAAATTAAATCAGATTTAAATCTAATTTAATCTGATTAAATTAGGTTCTTAATTTTATTAAGACCTATTTTAATTAGGTTGATCTAATTTTGGTTTGATTTGGTTTGAGAAATCAAATTAAAACAAGTCATAAGATAGAATCCTAGTAAGACTAGGATTCCACCTTGCGCCACATAAGCCTTCCCCACGCCCTCTCTCTCATTCAACACCAATCTCCTCTTATTTTGTGTGACAAAAACCCTCTCCCAGGTCTCTCCCACGTTCACAAAAGGTTTCCTCTCTTCTTTCTTACATGGAAGGTGGTTTGGATCAAATCAAAGAGGAATAAGTTTGGATTTCGAATTCTATGAGATAGAGTTTTAGAAATCCAAAACTCTTTCAATTTTGCACCGAATTTATCCAAATTTTTTTTAGAATTTTTGTGGATTTTAGGGTACATATTGTGCACCCTTTTCTAGTAATCCATATATGAAAATAAGGAGGAGGTGCTCAAGAGTTGGGCGCCCCTTATCTTGCCATGTTTGGATAAGCCTTGACTAGGTATTTGACCTAGACAAGGACTCTATCATATCTCTCTATATAAAGTGTGTTTCTTCATAAAATTTTTAGAGAAGATAGATATTTGAGAGACCTTTGAGCCATCCAAAAAATAGAGAGAAATACCTTTGGGTCGTGGAGATATAATAGACACAAGATAGAGTGTCCAGAGAGAGAAACGAGAAGAAGAAGAGGGCCTTCTTCTAGGGTTGTTTGTTTTCATATCTTTCCTTCCTTCATCTTATATTTTCTGAGAGTGTCTTAAATCTGAAACTCCTCCTCCTACTTTCCATCTTTAGAAGAGTCCAAATCAAGAAGAAGGAGGCACCTGATCAACCATCAAAGAAGGATCAGCGCAGTACTAGCATACTGTGCTGATTTCCTGAAGCAGGACTTCTGATCGAGATTCGTGGACTCGTGTGGATGACTCCTAGAGGTCGGATATGTGTGTGGCTTGCAACATCATCCTTAAGCCCAGATCAGCAAGGTTAGAATGTCTAACTTGCAAGGTAATAGATCTAATCTATTATTTAATACATACATTAGATGTAGTATAGAAACATGTTGATATGATCAACATGTAGTTCATGCTGTATATATATATTTTAATTTCTGATTTAATGCTATATAATAATTATGTAATAAGATCTCAGATCTAGAAATTCTCTAATTTTAAAAAATAAATTTTAATTTATTTTAGTCTTCCGCTATATGATCTTGAAAAAGTTTCAAGATCTAACCCTGAAACCCTAGATCTGGTTCCTACAATTGGTATCAGAGCCTAGATTCTTTATTACATGATTATTTATACATGCTTAGATTATTTCTTAGATTAGATCTAATTTATAATCTGATTATTAAATATAAAATTAAAATTTTAGATCAATCACGAACTGCAAGGTTGTCCTGCTGTAAGGTTTACCCCTTACAGTGCAAAGGTTGTCCTAGTTTGTGTAGATCTATCTTTAATCATAAATTTGTTAGATATGATCTAGATTAAATTTATAATTTATTAGATTTAAAAGATATTTAAATCTGAAATAAAATCTCTTTGTTAATAATTTTTGTGCAAAGAAATTATTTAAAGTTGAAATTATTTCAATTACATGAACCTGTATAGATTAGATCTAAAGTAGTTTCATGTTTATTTCACTTGTATCTTGATTATGAATCAAACATGCAATATGGTAGGTAGAATCATATTATAAAATTGTTTTACAAATATAAAAATTAATGTTTGAAAAGCCGAACCCAACCCTCAGCCCAAAACTTAATTAAAAATTAAGAAGTTGTTTGATTAGGTTCTAGGATTGTGAATTGAAGAACCTAAGACACAAACCATAACACATTGGGTTAATGGGTTAGTGGGAATTAGGTCCATTAATTGGGTTAGACCTATGGTTAGATTAAAGATGGACTTAATTAGAGAATTGACTAAATCTAATCAATTGTTGTCTTAGATTAGGTCAAGGATTCTCTAGATCAATTATAATAGTTGTAGTTGGTCAAGTCCATGTCTTTAACGAGAACCAAATAGACTTGATTCTTGGCTAAGCGGTCTAGCACGAACTATTAGGTTGATCTAATCGAAACTAATTAAACCAGTTGGTGTCTAAGGTAAACCAAACCGGTGGTTTTTAATTGGGAGCCCGCTTACCTAGCCATTTTTGATGGTGTCTAAGGCAAGCTTTGGCAGACCCTCCCACTGATCGAACTTACCTGGCCTCTTGGTGAAATTATGTTTTGATCGGATCACTTGACTATTCGAGCTAACCCATGTCAGCTAGGTAAATCAGTGTGACTGATTTAGGTGCTCCTAGACTAACCCTTTTAATGGTCTCCCTTAAGCTAACTTGGTGAAGCCAGTGGGAGGATCATGATAAGCTGGTTCATCTGACCTCATCCTCTAAATTATTTAAATCTTCTAAAATTATCAGATCCTTAAAATGACAAAGTTATGGAGATAACTAAGTCATAGCCTCCCATTAAGGTGTTTGATAATGAGTCCATTAATTCAATAATCATTGCAGACCCAAAGGCCTGGTGCTTGTTGACTAATGGAATTATCACTCATCATATGACGACTTGGAACTATCTCTCTAATGGTGGTTAGGTGAGCCAACCAAAGTTGGGCTTAATCATTCATTGGTTAGATACACCAAGTATGATCATGTTAATGGTTAGACCTAACCGGATCCTTACAGTGGAGGCCAAAGCCTACTGATTAGATTTCTGGGGCAAAATTAAAATTACTAAAAAATATTTAGAGAAATAATTGGTTATGAACCTACCCTTAGATATACATGGGTTGGCCAACCAAAGTTAGGCTTGTGTGCAGTCTAAGTGGATTCTAGTACCTACTAAGGAATTAGGGTAATTCTTCGAATTAGAGGTAGAGGCTACCAATTCGAATAAAATAGTGAGAGAAACCTTTTGATTAAAGTCCAAATCTTTAGATTTAATGAATTAATTACTAATTAGGTTATGGTTTTCTTTTGTGCAGATATGGCTACTTTCCTATCGCTCCGATCATTGTTGGACAATGATAAGTTGGTGGGACCCAACTTCGATAGCTGGTACCGAAAGTTGAAGATAGTCCTGGAGCATGAACAGATCCTATATATGATAATGAATCCTGCACCTGAGGAGCCAGCTGTCAATGCACATGGAACAGTCAGAGACACTTATCAGAAGTGGCTCAGTGATCGGACCACGGTGCGCTGTATCATGCTGGCTGCCATGAGCGACGAGTTCAGTTATAGATTCGAGATGGCTCAGCCAAAGGACATGCTTCAAGTGTTGGAGGATGCCTTTGGCACACCCGATGACGTGGAGAGGCACAAGACTAGTTGTGCCATCTTCAACGCCAAAATGCGGGATGGTGCCTCTGTCACTGATCATATATTGTACATGATCGAGCTGATGGAATGATTGAGCAAGCTCGGCTTTCCCTTGCATGAGCAGCTTGGGAAAGATGCAATACTGAACTCGCTGTCCAAGTCTTATCTCCCATTCCTCACTCATTATAGAATGACAAAGCCTGAAGTAAACTACCACAGATTACTGGGGTTGCTTCAGAACTTTGAGAAAGATCACCAACTCCATAAGGAGTCGGTGAACTTAGTGGGAGGATCGTCTTCTGGTTCTCGACCTTTTAAGAAAGAGAAGAAGAACAAGAAGAAGAAAGTGAAGAAGGTGCAAGTTCAGGTTGGGACATCTGTGCAGGGTCAGACCAAAAAGATCAAACCCGATAAGAGTCAAGCTGAATGCTTCTTTTGCAAGAAGCGAGGGCACTAGAAGAAGAACTGTCCCCAGTACATTGCCTCCCTGGACCCAAACAGACAGAGAAAGCAGCAAGTTGTTGCTGGACAAGGTATTTATATGATAACTCCTTGCAATTTCTCTATTTGTGATATAACTGACTGGGTATTGAATACCGATAGCCCTTACCATATTTCCAATTCATTGCAGGGGTTGCTGGTCAGTAGGAGATTCGAGCAAGGCGAGAGGTTCCTAAACATTGGAGATGGAAGACCAGTTTCAGTTCTAGCATTAGAAATCTTGAAACTTGTATTTGAATCCCATATCGTTATTCTTAATGATTGTCATTTCTGTCCCAGTTTCTTTTTAAATATCATTTCTGTAGGCCTTCTGGCCAAAAATGATTATGAAATTTCAATAAAGAAACAAATTTATAATATCATTAAGAATGGTGTTACTATTTTTTGTGGATATTTGAACAATGATGTGTATATGTTATCACAACCTGTTAATGTAGTCTATTCAACTGGCAAGCACCCTAGAATAGATAGTGTGTCAGATATCTACTTATGGTACTATAGGCTAGGTCATATAAACAAGAACAAAATAAATAGATTGACTCAAGAGGGAATCCTCAAAGTCAGTGATTGTGAATCACTTCCAACCTGTGAGTCCTGTCTTCTTGGTAAAATGACCAAGTCACCTTTTACTGGAAAAGGTGAGAGAGCTACTGAGCTCTTGGGCCTAGTACATACTGATGTATGCGGGCCCATGAGCACCAGTGCTAGAGGTGGATATTTCTACTTCATAACTTTCATGGATGACCTATCCCGATATGGATATGTCTATCTGATGAAACATAAGTCGGATTCATTTGAAATGTTCAAACGATTCCAAAGTGAAGTAGAAAAATAAACTGGGAAGAGTATTAAAACTCTTTGATTTGATCGAGGAGGAGAATACCTTTCTAGTGAGTTTCTCACATATCTAGGAGAGAATGGGATTCTCTCCCAATGGACTCCTCCAGGAATACCACAGCATAATGGTGGGTCTGAAACGAAGAATCAGACTTTGTTAGACATGGTCCGATCCATGATGGGTTTTGCTAGCTTGCCGATATCCTTCTGGAGATATGCACTTGAATCGGCCTGTTATCTGTTAAATAGGATTCCAAGTAAGTCTGTAATTAAGACTCCATATGAGATATGGATAGGACGTAAGCCAGCACTGAAGGAACCAGATCTAGGGTTTCAGGGTTAGATCTTGAAACTTTTTCAAGATCATACAGCGGAAGACTAAAATAAATCAAAATTTATTTTCTAAGATCAGAAAATCCCTAGATCTAAGATCCTATTACATGATTATTACATAGCATTAAATCAAAAATTAAAATATATATAAATATAGTATGAATTACATGTTGATCATATCAACATGTTTCTATACTAGCTACATCTAATGTATGTATTAAATAATAGATCAGATCTATTACCTTGCAAGTTAGACACTCTAACCTCGCTGATCCAGACTTAAGGATGATGTTGCAAGCCGCACACACGTCCGGCCTCTAGGAGTCATCCACACGAGCCCACGAATCTTGATCAGAAGTCCTGCTTCAGGAAATCAGCACAGTATGCTAGTACTGCGCTGATCCTTCTTTGATGGTTGATCAGGTGCCTCCTTCTTCTTGATTTGGACTCTTCCAAAGATGAAAAGTAGAAGGAGGAGTTTCAGATCTGAGACACTCTCAGGAAACTCAAGATGGAAGGAGGAAAGATATGAAAATAGAAACCCTAGAAGAATACCCTCTTCTTCTTCACGTTTTTCTCTCTAGACACCCAAACTTGCGTCTTTTATATCTCCACGACCCAAAGGTATTTCTCTCTGATTTTTGGATGGAAGAAAGGCCTCTCAAAACGATATCTTCCCTTAAAATTTCACGAATAAACTCGTCTTATATAGAGAGATATGATAGAGTCCTTATCTAGGTCAAACACCTAGTCAAGGCTTATCCAAACATGGCAAGTAAAGGGACGCCCAACTCTTGAGCACCTCCTCCATATTTTCGTGCATGGATCACCAGAAAAGGGTGTACAATATGAACCCTAAAAGCCACGAAAATTCCAAAAAAAATTTGGATAAATTCGGTGCAAAATTGAAAGAGTTTTGGATTTCTAAAACTCTATCTCATAGAATTCAAAATCCAAACTTATTCCTTTTAGATTTGATCCAAATCACCTTCCATGTAAGAAAGAAGAGAGGAGACCTTTTGTGAACGTGGGAGAGATCTGGGAGAGGGCTTTTGTCGCACAAAATAAGTGGAGATTGGCGTTGAATAAGAGAGAGGGCGTGGAGAAGGCTTATGTGGCGCAAGGTGGAATCCTAGTCCTACTAGGATTCTGTCTCATAACTTGTTTTAATTTGGTTTCCCAAACCAAATCAAATCAAAATTAGATCAACCCAATTAAAATAGGTCTTAACCCAATTAAGAACCTAATTTAATCAGATTAAATTATATTTAAATCTGATTTAATTTTCTAATCAAATTAGAAATTAGATTGACCCAAGTCCTAGTTGAACTAGGACTAGTTTTTCCTTGCACTTGGCTTATCCAATAAACCAATTGGACTTGATCCAATCAAGCCCAAACTAAATCTAATTAAATCATATTTAATTAGACTTAATCTCAGCCCATTGGCTTAATCAAATTAAGCCAATTAGCAATCGAATTACTAATCGATCCTCCTACAACACTTGCACTGGGTTAAATGTCAATCGTATTGATCATTTAACCCTAGAACGATTCTTAATCGTTGATCAACCATCCGATCGGATCATGAACTCTAATGTGTGTGACCTCATAGGTCCGAACCTAAGCCGGTAGCATAGGAACAAATTTCTATACCAATCGAAGTGACCATCTAGCAATGGTACCCGACGACCGGATAGGTCGAATGTGTAGAACAACATCCTTAGAATCCATGCGGATATAGTTTTCATATAATTCATCCCCTTGACCAAAATGATCATAGGACACCCCAGAGCTCAACTATCAACTCTGATCAGGTTGTCCACATTGTATTTCAAAATATCAAATCCATCTGATGGATTACCCTGGCCAAGGTTTTGCTAAATTGAAATACAGCGACTCATTCTTCTCCAACTCTTGGAGTGGTCAATCCCATCTCGATCACACTCTGACTTCGCAAGTACTTGACTGTGCCCAGAAGCCTTCCGTCCCTGAATTAAAAATTCAGTTAGTCCAGTACCAAAGCACAGTGAGTTGCTTGCAAGTCACTGAGGCGATCTCAAGTCTAAGGGACACTTATACCTATATCCCATCAGAGACATTCTCGACAGCAGAATGCTCTGGAGTTGGTCATGTTCAATGACGATGTACCCTTACATCTCACCTGTATGCCATACCAGTGTCTCCACACTCCTTGGTTAAGAGGACAACCAACCCATATGGCCTACAGCGACCTATGCTTGATAGAAGCTGTCGTCCTTATTAACAGCCTATCATTTGGTCGTGAACAGTTTTAAGGACTAATCGATAAATCCTCTCTTTATCAAACTTAAATAGTCCTAAGGACTTCATCATAACAATAGAGTTCATTAGAAGATGAAAGCTTATGATGAAAATGCCAAATATATTTTATTTATTAACAAATCAATTACAATACTTGGTTGCTCAACCGTCAACAGCTTGACGATTGGCTTTTTAGGACACATTTCCCAACAACTCCCACTTGTCCTAAAGCCACTCGGCACAGTATCTAATACCCATCTTCGACTTGTGGTTGTCGAACTCTTTTATTGCCAGGGCTTTAGTGAAGGGGTCGGCTAGGTTCTCCTTTCAGTCGATCTTCTGAAGGTCGACGTCACCTCGATCCACGATCTCTCGGACCAGGTGGAAGTGATGCAAGATGTGCTTCATCCGCTGATGTGCTTTGGTTCCTTCACCTGAGCTATGGTACCAGTGCTGTCGCAGTAGAGCAGGACTGGACCATCAAAGGAGGATGCTACTCCAAGCTCATTGATGAATTTCCTCAGCCACACAGCTTCCTTCGCGGCATCCGATGCTGCGATGTACTCTGCTTCACAAACAGAGTCCGCCACAGTATGCTGCTTGGAACTCTTCCAGCAGATGGCTCCACCATTCAGAGTAAAGATATAACCCGACACACTCCTGCTGTCATCATGGTCAGATTGGAAGCTGGAGTCTGTGAACCCCACAAGTTTCAGATCTGACTCGCCATAAACCAACCATTGGTCCTTAGTATTTCTCAAATACTTAAGGATGGCTTTAGCCACTTTTCAGTGGTTTTCTCTAGGATCAGATTGGTATCTACTCACTACTCCTAGTGAGTATGCCACATCTGGTCTTGTACATGTCATGGCGTACATGATAGATCCCACGGCTGAAGCATATGGGACTCTACTCATACGCTCTCTCTCTTCAGGAGTTGTCGGACAATCCTTCTTAGAGAGAGAAATTCCTTGGCCTATCGGTAGATAGCCCTTCTTAGAATTCTCCATGCTGAACCTCTTCAGCACAGTGTCTATGTACATGGACTGGGATAACCCAAGCATCCTTTTAGATCTATCCCTATAGATCTTCATCCCTAGGATGTAGGATGCTTCACCCAAGTCCTTCATGGAGATCTGTGATGACAACCAAACTTTTATTCCCTGTAGTGCGGGGATGTCATTCTCGATTAAGAGAATGTCATCCACGTACAAGACAAGGAATACCACAACTAGACCATTTGCCCATTTATAGATGCAGGGATCTTCTCCATTCTTAATGAAGCCATACGTTTTGATCACCTTATCAAAATGCATGTTCCAACTCCGAGAAGCTTGCTTCAGTCCATAAATGGATCTCTGAAGCTTGCACACCTTGGACTCATCTGTGGATGTAAACCCTTCAGGTTGTATCATATACACCTCTTCAGTCAGCTCTCCATTCAGGAAAGCTGTCTTTACATCCATCTGTCAGATCTCATAATCCAGATGGGCAGCTATTGCAAGCATTATCCGAATAGATTTGAGCATTGCCATAAGGGAAAATATCTCATCATAGTCAATACCATAACGTTGACGATACCCCTTGGCAACCAGACAGGCTTTATAGGTCTCCACCTTTCCGTCTGCGCCCCTCTTCCTTTTGAAGACCCATTTACACCCAATGGGTTTAACCCCTTCAGGTAAGGCAACCAATGTCCATACATCGTTGACCTTCATGGACTCCATTTCGGATTTCATGGCTTCAAGCCATTTCTCGGAATCAGGTCTCTGCATAGCATCCATATAGGTGATCGGATCCTCATTATTCTCATCAAGTTCGATGGGATCACCTTCCTGGACCAAGAAACCGTAGTATCTGTCCGGCTGACGCGGTACTCTACCGGATCGCCTTAATGGTGCAGGTATATTGGGCTCCGGATCTGATCTAATCATATCCGACTCAGGTTCAGCTATTGGTGTCGGTCCTTCTACCTGTTGAACTTCATCAAGTTCAACCTTAGAGGCAACGGTTCCTTCACCAAGGAACTCCTTTTCTGAAAAGATTGCCTTAAGGCTGACGAACACCTTTTGTTCATCAGCATGGTAGAAAAAATATCTTTTTGTCTCTTTGGGGTACCCTATGAATGAGCATTTGTCAGACCTAGGTCCAAGTTTGTCTGTGACTAATTGTTTGACATAGGCCGGGCACCCCCAGACCCTAAGGTGTGAAAGTGCTGGCTTACGTCCCGTCCATATCTCATATGGAGTCTTAATTACAGACTTACTTGGAATCCTATTTAACAGATAACAGGCCGATTTGAGTATATATCCCCAGAAGGATATCAGCAAGCTAGCAAAAAATCCATCATGGATCGGACCATGTCTAACAGAGTCCGATTCCTCCTTTCAAACACACCATTATGCTGTGGTGTTCCTGGAGGAGTCCATTGGGAGAGAATCTCATTCTCTCTTAGATATGTGAGAAACTCACTAGAAAGGTATTCTCCTCCTCGATCAGATCGAAGAGTTTTAATACTCTTTCTAGTTTATTTTTCTACTTCACTTCAGAATCGTTTGAACATTTCAAATGAATCCGACTTATGTTTCATCAGATAGACATATCCATATAGGTATAGGTCATCCGTGAAAGCTATGAAGTAGAAATATCCACCTCTAGCACTGGTGCTCATGGGCCCACATACATCAGTATGTACTAGGCCCAAGAGCTCAGTAGCTCTCTCACCTTTTCCAGTAAAAGGTGACTTGGTCATTTTACCAAGAAGACAGAACTCACAGGTTGGAAGTGATTCACAATCACTGACTTTGAGGATTCCCTCTTGAGTCAACCTGTTTATTCTGTTCTTATTTATATGACCTAGCCTCCAATGCCATAAGTAGATATTTGACATACTATCTAATCTAGGGTGCTTGCCAGTAGAATAGACTCTTATCAGGCTTGATCTTTTTGGTCTGGCTCTGCACAGATGTCCCAGCCTGAACTTGCACCTTCTTGACTTTCTTCTTCTTGTTCTTCTTTCCTTTCTCAAAGGGTCGAGAACCAGAAGATGAACCTCCCACTGAGTTCACTGAGTTCACCGACTCCTTGAGGAGTTGGTGATCCTTCTCAAAGTTCTGAAGAAACCCCATTAACCCATGGTAGTTTACTTCAGGCTTTGTCATTCTATAATGAGTGAGGAATGGGAGACAAGACTTGCGCAGCGAGTTCAGTATTGCATCTTTCCCAAACTGCTCATGCAAGGGAAAGCCGAGCTTGCTCAATCATTCCATCAGCTCGATCATGTACAATACATGATCAGTGATAGAGACTCCATCCCGTATTTTGGCGTTGAAGATGGCACAACTAGTCTTGTGCCTCTCTACGTCATCGGGTGTGCCAAAGGTATCCTCCAACACTTGAAGCATGTCCTTTGGCTGAGCCGTCTCGAATCTGCGACTGAACTCATCGCTCATGATAGCAGCTAGCATGATACAGCACATCGTGGTCCGGTCACTGAGCCACTTCTGGTAAGTGTCTCTGACTGTTCCACATGCATTGACAGCTGGCTCCTCAGGTGCAGGATCTAATATCACATATAGGATCCATTCATGCTCCAGGACTATCTTCAACTTTCGATACCAGCTATCGAAGTTGGATCCCACCAACTTATCATTGTCCAACAATGATCGGAGTGATAGGGAAGTGGCCATATTTGCACAAAGGAGAACCATAACCTAATTAGTAATTGATTCATTAAACCTAAAGATTTGGACTTTAATCAAAAGGTTTCTCCCACTATTTTATTCGAATTGGTAGCCTCTACCTCCAATTCGAGGAATTATCCTAATTCCTTAGCGGGTACTAGAATCCACTTAGACTGCACACAAGCCCAACTTTGGTTGGCCAACCCATGTACATCTAAGGGTAGGTTCATAACCAATTGTTTCTCTAAACAATTTCTAGTAATTTTAATTTTGCCCCAGAAACCTAATCAGTAGGCTTTGGCCTCCACTGTAAGGATCCAGTTAGGTCCAACCATTAACATGATCATACTTGGTATATCTAACCAACGAATGATTAAGCCCAACTTTGGTTGGCTCACCTAACCACCATTAGAGAGATACTTCCAAGTCGTCATATGATGAGTGATAATTCCATTAGTCAACAAGCACCAGGCCTTTGGGTCTGCAATGATTATTGAGTTCATGGACTCATTATCAAACACCTTAATGGGAGGCTATGACTCAGTTATCTCCATAACTTTATCATTTTAAGGACCTAATAATTTTAGAGGATTTAAATAATATAGAGGATGAGGTCAGATGAACCAGCTTATCATGATCCTCCCACTGACTTCACCAAGTCAGCTTAAGGGAGACCATTAAAAGGGCTGGTCTAGGAGCACCTAAATCAGTCACACTGATTTACCTAGCTGACATGGGTCAGCTCGAATAGTCAAGTGATCCGATCAAAACATAATTTCACCAAGAGGCCAGGTAAGTTCGATCAGTGGGAGGGTCTGCCAAAGCTTGCCTTAGACACCATCATGAATGGCCAGGTAAGCGGGCTCCCAATTAAAAACCACCGGTCTGGTTTACCTTAGACACCAACTGGTTTAATTAGTTTCGATTAGATCAACCTAACAGTTCGTGCTAGATCGCTTAGCCAAGAATCAAGTCCATTTGGTTCTCGTTAAAGACATGGACTTGACCAACTACAACTATTGTAATTGATCTAGAGAATCCTTGACCTAATCTAAGACAACGATTGATTAGATTTAGTCAATTCTCTAATTAAGTCCATCTTTAATCTAACCATAGGTCTAACCCAATTAATGGACCTAGTTTCCACTAACCCATTAACCCAATGTGTTATGATTTGTGTCTTAGGTTCTTCAATTCACAATCCTAGAACCTAATCAAACAACTTCTTAATTCTTAATTAAGTTTTGGGCTAAGGGTTGGGTTTGGCTTTTCAAAAAATCATTTTCATATTTGTAAAATAATTTTACAATATGATTCTATTAACCATATTGCATGTTTGATTCCGAATCAAGATGCAAGTGAAATAAACATGAAACTACTTTAGATCTAATCTAAACAGGTTCATGTAATTGAAACAATTTCAACTTTAAACAATTTCTTTGCACAAAAATTATTAACAAAGAGATTTTATTTCAGATTTAAACATCTTTTAAATCTAATAAATCATAAATTTAATCTAGATCATATCTAACAAATTTATGATTAAAGATAGATCTACACAAACTAGGACAACCTTTGCACTGTAAGGGGTAAACCTTACAGCAGGACAACCTTGCAGTTTGTGATTGATCTAAAATTTTAATTTCAGATTTAATAATCAGATTATAAATTAGATCTAATCTAAAAAATAATCTAAGCATGTATAAATAATCATGTAATAAAGAACCTGGCTCTGATACCAATTGTAGGAACCAGATCTAGGGTTTCAGGGTTAGATCTTGAAACTTTTTCAAGATCATACAGCGGAAGACTAAAATAAATCAAAATTTATTTTCTAAGATCAGAAAATCCCTAGATCTAAGATCCTATTATATGATTATTACATAGCATTAAATCAAAAATTAAAATATATATAAATATAGTATGAATTACATGTTGATCATATCAACATGTTTCTATACTAGCTACATCTAATGTATGTATTAAATAATAGATCAGATCTATTACCTTGCAAGTTAGACGCTCTAACCTCGCTGATCCAGGCTTAAGGATGATGTTGCAAGCCGCACACGCGTCCGGCCTCTAGGAGTCGTCCACACGAGCCCACGAATCTTGATCAGAAGTCCTGCTTCAGGAAATCAGCACAGTATGCTAGTACTGCGCTGATCCTTCTTTGATGGTTGATCAGGTGCCTCCTTCTTCTTGATTTGGACTCTTCCAAAGATGAAAAGTAGAAGGAGGAGTTTCAGATCTGAGACGCTCTCAGGAAACTCAAGATGGAAGGAGGAAAGATATGAAAATAGAAACCCTAGAAGAAGACCCTCTTCTTCTTCACGTTTTTTTCTCTAGATACCCAAACTTGCGTCTTTTATATCTCCACGACCCAAAGGTATTTCTCTCTGATTTTTGGATGGAAGAAAGGCCTCTCAAAACAATATCTCCCCTTAAAATTTCATGAATAAACTCGTCTTATATAGAGAGATATGATAGAGTCCTTATCTAGGTCAAACACCTAGTCAAGGCTTATCCAAACATGGAAAGTAAAGGGACGCCCAACTCTTGAGCACCTCCTCCATATTTTCATGCATGGATCACCAGAAAAGGGTGTACAATATGAACCCTAAAAGCCACGAAAATTCCAAAAAAAATTTGGATAAATTCGGTGCAAAATTGAAAGAGTTTTGGATTTCTAAAACTCTATCTCATAGAATTCGAAATCCAAACTTATTCCTTTTAGATTTGATCCAAATCACCTTCCATGTAAGAAAGAAGAGAGGAGACCTTTTGTGAACGTGGGAGAGATCTGGGAGAGGGCTTTTGTCGCACAAAATAAGTGGAGATTGGCGTTGAATAAGAGAGAGGGCGTGGAGAAGGCTTATGTGGCGCAAGGTGGAATCCTAGTCCTACTAGGATTCTGTCTCATAACTTGTTTTAATTTGGTTTCCCAAACCAAATCAAATCAAAATTAGATCAACCCAATTAAAATAGGTCTTAACCCAATTAAGAACCTAATTTAATCAGATTAAATTATATTTAAATCTGATTTAATTTTCTAATCAAATTAGAAATTAGATTGACCCAAGTCCTAGTTGAACTAGGACTAGTTTTTCCTTGCACTTGGCTTATCCAATAAACCAATTGGACTTGATCCAATCAAGCCCAAACTAAATCTAATTAAATCATATTTAATTAGACTTAATCTCAGCCCATTGGCTTAATCAAATTAAGTCAATTAGCAATCGAATTACTAATCGATCCTCCTACAACACTTGCACTGGGTTAAATGTCAATCGTATTGATCATTTAACCCTAGAACGATTCTTAATCGTTGATCAACCATCCGATCAGATCATGAACTCTAATGTGTGTGACCTCATAGGTCCGAACCTAAGCCGGTAGCATAGGAACAAATTTCTATACCAATCGAAGTGACCATCTAGCAATGGTACCCGACGACCGGATAGGTCGAATGTGTAGAACAACATCCTTAGAACCCATGCGGATATAGTTTTCATATAATTCATCCCCTTGACCAAAATGATCATAGGACACCCCAGAGCTCAACTGTCAACTCTGATCAGGTTGTCCACATTGTATTTCAAAATATCAAATCCATCTGATGGATTACCCTGGCCAAGGTTTTGCTAAATTGAAATACAGCGACTCATTCTTCTCCAACTCTTGGAGTGGTCAATCCCATCTCGATCACACTCTGACTTCGCAAGTACTTGACTGTGCCCAGAAGCCTTCCGTCCCTGAATTAAAAATTCAGTTAGTCCAGTACCAAAGCATAGTGAGTTGCTTGCAAGTCACTGAGGCGATCTCAAGTCTAAGGGACACTTATACCTATATCCCATCAGAGACATTCTCGACAGCAGAATGCTCTGGAGTTGGTCACGTTCAATGACGATGTACCCTTACATCTCACCTGTATGCCATACCAGTGTCTCCACACTCCTTGGTTAAGAGGACAACCAACCCATATGGCCTACAGCGACCTATGCTTGATAGAAGCTGTCGTCCTTATTAACAGCCTATCATTTGGTCGTGAACAGTTTTAAGGACTAATCGATAAATCCTCTCTTTATCAAACTTAAATAGTCCTAAGGACTTCATCATAACAACGGAGTTCATTAGAAGATGAAAGCTTATGATGAAAATGCCAAATATATTTTATTTATTAACAAATCAATTACAATACTTGGTTGCTCAACCGTCAACAGCTTGACGATTGGCTTTTTAGGACACATTTCCCAACAAGCACTTTCACACCTTAGGGTCTGGAGGTGCCCGACCTATGTCAAACGATTAGTCACAGACAAACTTGGACCTAGATCTGACAAATGCTCATTCATAGGGTACCCAAAGAGATAAAAAGATATTTTTTCTACCATGCTGATGAATAAAAGGTGTTCGTCAGCCTTAAGGCAATTTTTTTAGAAAAAGAGTTCCTTGGTGAAGGAACTGTTGCCTCTAAGGTTGAACTTGATGAAGTTCAACAGGTAGAAGGACTGACACCAATAGCTGAACCTGAGTCGGATATGATCAGATCAGATCTGGAGCCCAATGTACCTGCACCATTAAGGCGATCCGATAGAGTACCACGTCAGTTGGACAGATACTATGGTTTTTTAGTCCGGGATGGTGATCCCTTCGAACTTGATGAGAATAATGAGGATTTGATCACCTATATGGATGCAATGTAGAGACCTGATTCTGAGAAATGGCTTGAAGCCATGAAATCTAAAATGGAGTCCATGAAGGTTAATGATGTATGGACATTGGTTGACCCACCTGAAGGGGTTAAACCCATTGGGTGTAAATGGGTCTTCAAAAGGAAGATGGGTGCAGATGGAAAGGTGGAGACCTATAAAGCCCGTCTGGTCGCCAAGGGGTATCGTCAATGTTATGGTATTGACTATGATGAGATATTTTCTCCTATGGCAATGCTCAAATCCATTTGGATAATGCTTGCAATAGCTGCCCATCTGGATTATGAGATCTGGCAGATGGATGTAAAGATAGCTTTCCTGAATGGAGAGCTGATCGAAAAGGTGTATATGATACAACCTGAGGGGTTTACATCCACAGATGAGTCCAAGGTGTGCAAGCTTCAGAGATCCATTTATGGATTGAAGCAAGCTTCTCGGAGTTGGAACATGCATTTTGATAAGGTGATCAAAACGTATGGCTTCATTAAGAATGGAGAAGAGCCCTGCATCTATAAATGGGCAAATGGTCCAGTTGTGGTATTCCTTGTCTTGTACGTGGATGATATTCTCTTAATCGGGAATGACATCCCCGCACTACAGGGAATAAAAGTTTGGTTGTCATCACAGTTCTCCATGAAGGACTTGGGTGAAGCATCCTACATCCTAAGGATGAAGATCTATAGGGATAGATCTAAAAGGATGCTTGGGTTATCCCAATCCATGTACATAGACACTGTGCTGAAGAGGTTCAGTATGGAGAATTCCAAGAAGGGCTATCTATCGATAGGCCATGAAATTTTTCTCTCTAAGAAGGATTGTTCGACAACTCCTGAAGAGAGAGAGCGTATGAGTAGAGTCCCATATGCTTCAGTCGTGGGATCTATCATGTACGCCATGACATATACAAGATCAGATGTGGCATACTCACTAGGAGTAGTGAGTCGATACCAATCTGATCATAGAGAAAATCACTGGAAAGTGGTTAAAGTCATCCTTAAGTATTTGAGAAATACTAAGGACCAATGGTTGGTTTATAGGGAGTCAGATCTAAAACTTGTGGGGTTCACAGACTCTAGCTTTCAATCTGACCATGATGACAGTAGGAGCATGTCGGGTTATATCTTTACTCTGAATGGTGGAGCCATCTGCTGGAAGAGTTTTAAGCAGCATATTGTGGCGGACTCTGTTTGTGAAGTGGAGTACATCGCAGCATCGGATGCCGTGAAGAAAGCTGTGTGGCTGAGGAAATTCATTAACGAGCTCGGAGTAGCACCCTCCCTCGATGGTCCGATCCTGCTCTACTGCGACAGCACTGGTGCCATAGCTCAGGCGAAAGAATCCAAAGCACATCAGCGGATGAAGCACATCTTGCGCCACTTCCATCTGGTCTGGGAGATTGTGGATCGAGGTGACATCGACCTTCAGAAGATCGACGGAAAGGAGAATCTGACCGACCCCTTCACTAAAGCCCTAGCGATAAAGGAGTTCGATAACTATAAGTCGAAGATGGGTATTAGATACTGTGCTGAGTGGCTTTAGGACAAGTGGGAGTTGTTGGGAAATGTGTCCGAAAAAGCCAATCGTCAAGCTGTTGACGGTTGAGCAACCAAGTATTATAATTGATTTGTTAATAAATAAAATATATTTGGCATTTTCATCATAAGCTTTCATCTTCTAATGAACTTCGTTGTTATGATGAAGTCCTTAGGACTATTTAGATTCGATAAAGAGAAGATTTATCGATTAGTCCTTAAAACTGTTCACGACCAAATGATAGGCTGTTAATAAGGACGACAGCTTCTATCGAGCATAGGTCACTGTAGGCCATATGGGTTGGTTGTCCTCTTAACCAAAGAGTGTGGAGACACTGGTATGGCATATAGGTGAGATGTACTAGTACATCATCATTGAACGTGACCAACTCCAGAGTATTCTGCTGTCGAGAATGTCTCTGATGGGATATAGGTATAAGTGTCCCTTAGACCTGAGATCGCCTCAGTGACTTGCAAGCAACTCACTGTGCTTTGGTATTGGACTAACTGAATTTCTAACTCAGAGATGGAAGTCTTCTGGGCATTGTCAAGTACTTGTGAAGTCAGAGTGTGATCGAGATGGGATTGACCACTCCAAGAGTTGGAGAAGAATGAGTCGCTGTATTTCAATTTAGCAAAACTTTGGCCAGGGTAATCCATCAGATGGATTTGATATTTTGAAATACAATGTGGACAACCTGATCAGAGTTGATAGTTGAACTCTGGGATATCCTATGATCATTTTGGTCAAGGGGATGAATTATATGAAAACTATATCCGCATGGGTTCTAAGGATGTTGTTCTACACATTCGACCTATCCGGTCGTCGGGTACCATTGCTAGATGGTCACTTCGATTGGTACAAAAATTTATTTCTATACTACCGACTTAGGTTTGGACCTATGAGGTCACACACATTAGAGTTCATGATTCGATCGGATGGTTGATCAATGATTCAGAATCGTTCTAGGGTTAAATGATCAATACGATTGACATTTAACCCAGTGCAAGTGTTGCAGGAGGATCGATTAGCAATTCGATTGCTAATTGGCTTAATTTGATTAAGCCAATGGGCTGAGATTAAGTTTAATTAAATATAATTTAATTAAATTTATTTTGGGCTTGATTGGATCAAGTCCAATTGGTTTATTGGATAAGCCAAGTGCAAGGAAAAACTAGTCCTAGTTCAACTAGGATTTGGATCAATCTAATTTCTAATTTGATTAGAAAATTAAATCTGATTTAAATCTAATTTAATATGATTAAATTAAGTTCTTAATTAGGTTAAGACCTATTTTAATTGGGTTGATTTAATTTTGGTTTGACTTAGTTTGAGAAACCAAATTAAAACAAGTTATAAGATAGAATCCTAGTAAGACTAGGATTCCACCTTGCGCCACATAAGCCTTCCCCACTCCCTCTCTCTCATTCAATGCCAATCTTCTCTTATTTTGTGCAACAAAATCCCTCTCCCAGGTCTCTCCCACGTTCACAAAAGGTTTCCTCTCTTCTTTCTTACATGGAAGGTGGTTTGGATCAAATCAAAGAGGAATAAGTTTGGATTTCGAATTCTATGAGATAGAGTTTTAGAAATCCAAAACTCTTTCAATTTTGCACCGAATTTATCCAATTTTTTTTTGAAATTTTTGTGACTTTTAGGGTACATATTGTGCACCCTTTGCAGGTAATCTATGTATGAAAATAAGGAGGAGGTGCTCAAGAGTTGGGCACCCCTTATCTTGCCATGTTTGGATAAGCCTTGACTAGGTATTTAACCTAGACAAGGACTCTATCATATCTCTCTGTATAAAATGAGTTTCTTCAGAAAATTTTCGATGAAGATAGAGATTTGAGAGACCTTTGGGACATCTAAAACTTAGAGAGAAAGACCTTTGGGTCGTGGATATATAATAGACACAGGATAGGGTGTCTAGAGAGAGAAACGAGAAGAAGAAGAGGGTCTTCTTCTAGGGTTGTTTGTTTTCATATCTTTCCTCCCTCCATCTTGAGTTTTCTGAGAGCATCTCAGATCTGAAACTCCTCCTCCTACTTTTCATCTTTGGAAGAGTCCAAATCAAGAAGAAGGAGGCACCTGATCAACCATCAAAGAAGGATCAGCGCAGTACTAGCATACTGTCCTGATTTCCTGAAGTAGGACTTCTGATCGAGATTCGTGGGCTTGTGTGGATGATTCTTAGAGGTCGGACACATGTGCAGCTTGCAACATCATCCTCAAGCCTGGATCAATGAGGTTAGAACATCTAACTTGCAAGGTAATAGATCTGATCTATTGTTTAATACACACATTAGATGTAGTATAGAAACATGTTGATATGATCAACATGTAGTTCATGCTGTATATATATATATTTTAATTTTTGATTTAATGTTATATAATAATCATATAATAGGATCTTAGATTTAGAGATTCTTTGATTTTAGAAAATAAATTTTGATTTATTTTAGTTTTTCGCTGTATGATCTTGAAAAAGTTTCAAGATCTAACCCTGAAACCCTAGATCTGGTTCCTACATCATGTACATAAGATACCACGGAGATCTCAGGTCAAAGGATCACTTATGCAATTTTCACTAGAGAATCATCAGCTGACATATAAATAAGCCTCCATCAAATATTCTCTTGTAGGTTTATTCAGTGAACTCATTCTCTAATGAGCACTCACATTCTTGTATTAGTGTCACCACACAAGTGGTTATGAGATCAACCACTCCTATCATTAAGCATACATAGGACATTACAGTCTTACCGATATCATTAATCTCTGATTCAATGAATCAATGACAAAGAATATTTTAGATCATGGCTATCAAAAATTTAAGACTTATTAGCATGATCTCATCACGGCCCTAAAATCATTATCCAAACTTATGGGGTTCATTATAATCTTAATAATAATAATAAGATGCAGCATATAATGAATCAAAATATCTTTTTATTAAATAATAATTTTAATTACATGAGTTTGAAAGATAAAATTATAGAAAATGCTCGATCACATCCCATATGTGATTGGCTTATAGAGTATTATTCTTTCAATCTCCCACTTGCACTAAAGCCAATCGCCTTTATAGTTGATGCACATAAAATCAAGATGGCGGTCAAATTGCTATAATGACAAGCTCTTAGTGAATGGATCCACTATATTATTCTCGATATCAACTCGCTTCACAATCACATCGCATCTTTCGACTATCTCCCAAATGAGGAGGAACCATTTTAGGATGTGCTTGAATTTATGATGAGACCTCAATTTTTTGGCTTGAGCAACTACCCCAACATTGTCACAATAAAGGGGCACTAGTTGTTCAATTTCTGAAACCACATCCAATTCTGAGATAATTTTTTTCATCCAAACAGCCTCCTTAATAGTCTCACTAGCAGCAATATACTTAGTCTCAGTGACTGAGTCAACAACAGTTTGCTATTTGAAACTCTTCTAACCTACTGCTCCACCATACAAGGTGAACACATACCTAAATATAAATTTACTATCATTCAGATCAGATTAAAAATTAGAATCAGTATAACCTTTTAGTTTTATATCAGATCCACTATATATGAGAAAAATATCTCTAGTCCTTTTCAAGTACTTGAGTATGTTTTTCACAGCTTTCCAATGATCCTCTTCAGAATCAGTCTGAAATCTACTTACAATGCCCAAGGTATAAGCCACATCAGGCCTGGTACACAGCATAGCATGCATTATAGATCCTACAGTCGAAGTATAAGGAATAGAATCTGTTGGTGCAAAAATCCTCCTGCGTCGGAGAAGCTGGAGTCGAGGGAGTCGCGGTCGCCACCGGGACCTGCAAAAGAAGTCTAAACCAGAGTTGGGGTTGCTCCGGCAAAATCCTCTGATGCTCAAGTCAGTTCTCTACCTCAACAAGAATGGAGTGCTTGAATGAAAATTTTAGTAGAGTTTTGGGATAGAAAATTAGAGCTTAGAGAATAACGTATCTGGGGTCCCCCTTTTTATAGGCGGAGGGAGCGACGGATTGACAGCGACATTTGTAACTGCCTAGTCGTGGGTCGCTCAGGGCCAAGATGAGTTTATTATGAAGAGTAATGGGGTGGAGTCGTGGCGGTCACCATGGCTCGCCACATGGAGTCTGTTGCAGAAAGTGGAGAGGTGTGGGATCCATCGCAGGAAGTGGAGCAGAGTCATGGCCGTTACTGAAGCCTGCTAGGGAGTGATGGAGCCATGCGGAATCCATCGCAGGAGGTGGAGCAGAGTCGTGACCGTTACTGAAGCCTGCCAGGGAGTGATGGAGCCGCGCGAAATCCATCACAGGAGGTGGAGCAGAGTCGTGGCCGTTACTGTGGTCTGCCAGAGGGTCCAGACCTGTCGGCCGAAGTTCGGTTGGAGTCCGATCTCCGTAGAAGCCCAGATGGAGATCATTTGTCGAGGAGTCTCGGTCGAGACCTGCAACAGGAGTTCAGGGTGGAAGTCCAGCTCCCGTGGGAGTCTGGATGAAGTCTTCCTACAGTTGAAGTGGGGGACGAAGTCCGGCTCCCATAGGATTTCGGATGAAGTTTACCAACAGTTGGAGTCAGAGACGAAGTTCAACTCCCGTAGGAATCCGGACAAAGTTTACCTACAGTCGGAGTCGAGGATGAAGTCTAGCTCCCGTAGGAGTCTGGACGAAGTCTTCCTGCAGTTGGAGTCGGAGATGCAGTCCGGCTCCCGTAGGAGTCCGGACGAAGTCTTCCTGCCGCTGAAGTCGGGGATGAGTCTGGCTCCCGTAGGAGCCCAGACAAAGTCTTCCTGTAGTTGGAGTCGGAGATGAAGTCTGGCTCCCGTAAGAGTCCGGACGAAGTTTACCTGCAGTTGGAGTCGGAGATGAAGTCCGACTCCCGTAGGAATCCGGACGAAGTTTAGCGGGAAGGAACTTGGGTGGAGTCCGTCCGTCGTGAAGAATTTGGTCGACGCCAGTGGGGGTCTATTCATCGGTAGAACTTGGGAATGTCGCGGGCGCTCGATCGTCGGAGAGATGCCGCCGAAGGTCGGACGCCAGTAGAATCCCTGAGGGGTCACTCCCGACATGAACTTCAGCTGGGGGAGTTTATACCCAACACCAATCCCCCTACTTTCGAGTTTGAGTTTCGATCGAAGGAAGTACAAAAAATTTTCACAGCCGAAGTCGTTTCCTTGAATTCTGCACACGACCGCCCTCAAAAATCTTAGCATTTAATGCGCACATGCTGGAGTCTTTTTTCGGTTAGGGCGATCCGAAGAGTCCTTTTGGAACTCCCACCAGGGCGTAATCCTAAGCGCCACGCCATAATGATCCCGCCGGCAGCTAGCCCTACGTCATGGTAAGTGGGACATGTGGCAGGTGCTGGTGGGCTTAGGGATATCGGCCACCATAACTGTGCTAGGTCCCGTCGCTTATTTAAGCCCCCGTCTTTCCTCCAGGGGCTTCACTTCGCCTGAGAGTCGATACCTTTCTTCTGCCTGAGAGTTTAGCCACTCAGCCACTCCATCGGTGCCCTTTTCGACTCTGAGCGCTCTTCGCACCAGTCTTTGCCATCCTCGTCGGCTCCCCGCCGCCTTCAGTCCTCCGAGCCTCTTCGAGGGGTTCTCCCGTCGGGGCTCCTGCCCCAGAGGCCAACCTCGAGAGGATGCCACGGATCGAGAGGAGTAGAAGGGGGAAAACAGCGGCCTGTGAACTCTCCAGCTATCGAACTGTCACTGAGGGTTCCCATCACCTCAAAGGGGGCTCGAGGGAGAATTCCTTCAACAACAGGGATTTAATAACGGGGACGACCAGTGAGCACGTTCCGCCCAAGAATTTTGGAGTAGTTGAATGGGGTGACACCGATCAAGGGGGCAGAGTTGTTGTCACAAGCTATGGTGGGATTTTTTATGTCATCGGGCCCGAGGGACCAGAAGCGGTCGGTGCTGACGGTGGGGCAGTAGAACTTGTTGTGGGGACGGTGGAAGTAGCGCATGCCGACCTTGCTGGAGTACCTAGGATAGTGGTTGTCGTGGAGCACACGGTGGTGGTGCATGCCTCTGGCACCATCGCGGCCACCGGGGTGCCTCCAGTTCTTCTTGATGCAGGTCGTCGTCGCCGCTGCCGTTGCCGTCGCTGCCCCTTGAATTCTATCCCCCCTTTTCCCCTAGGGCTGGGGTTTCGACGATGGAGTGGAATGAGGCGGGGGGAGAGAGCTGAGGGATTTATCACACACTGGAAAATGCTGTCGAGAAGGACGAAACCGGAAGGAGAAGTTGGGAGCTTGAAGTGGTCTCCAACGTGTTCCTTTTGAGCTTGTAGTAATGTTTTTTTTTCTCGGCCCCCAGGGCCTTGTAACGTACACCTTTGTTAATCAAGAATGAGAAGAAAATTTTGTTACTTCGTCCGCACTTTGCATCAAATTGCTGCCTGCCGAACTTCTTTCATTTACCATTGTTATTGTTGTATTCCCTTCTTTTTTTTTTTCTCTTTTTTTTTTTTTTTCGACGTCGTCCGGAGGTCGCTGGTCGTTGCCGCGTCGGCTCGCTTTTCCAGTCATCCTTCTTCTTCAGCCTTAATGGCTTTGTAATGCATATTTAATAAATAATATGAGAAGGGAATCTTCTGCAACCTCTTTTACTCATATGTTGAATTGTTGCTTGCCGAGCTTCTTTCGGCTTTTGCCTTGGTTGAAATCGATGCCATTCAAAGGTACCCGATTGCCGTCGCATTGACCCATCCTTTCGTCCATGGCTGTAGATTTGCCCGGGGCCGCTCGGGTTTGATGCCCTCTTTCAGAGTTTGAGCTCGGAGATCCGAGCTTCTCGTCACCCTGAGAAAGTCGTCTTATCTCGGGCTTGCGTTGAGGGCTTTCTTGAAGGCTGGGTTTTTTGGTAAGAACCCCAATCCTTGCTGGGATGAGGTTCCCTGCATCTTTGATGCCGTTTGTTTTCCATTCATCGCTGACGCAGTCCGTCGCTTTCCTTTTTAACTCCCCTCCCATTTCTTCTTTTTCTTTTTCGAGTGGGGGTTTTCCCTCTGCTCTAGGTGGGGTTGCGGGAGCGCGAAGGGGCCACTGGGAAGGTCCCCTTTTTTCCATCCGATCTTGAATGATCAGACCTTAATTGGTGTCAGGATGGGGTTCTTCCCCTATTTCTGACGTAATTGGTTTTAGCTCAGGTTAGGATGAAGTCCTCCTCTTGTCGCTAACAGGGCTATGGGGCCACATATGGGCATTGCGGGGCCTCTCCTCCCATCCGGTCTAAGTGTGATCGGGCCTTCGACCTTGCTCAAGTTAAGGCGAGGTTCTCCTCCTGTCCCTAACAGGGCTGCGGGGGCACATATGGGCACTGTTTGGCCTCTCCCCCCATCCGATCTAAGGAGAATCGGGCCTTTGACTTTGCTCAAGTTAAGGCGAGGTTCTCCTCCTGTCCTTAACAAGGCTGTGGGGGCACATATGGGCGCTATTTGGCCTCTCCCCCCATCCGGTCTAAGGAGAATCGGGCCTTCGACTTTGCTCAAGTTAGGGCGAGGTTCTCCTGTCCCTAACATGGCTGTGGGGGCACATATGAGCGTTGCTTGGCCTCTTCCCCCATCCGGTCTAAGGAGAACCAGGCCTTCGACTTTGCTCAAGTTAGGGTGAGGTTCTCCTCCTGTCCCTAACATGACTGTGGGGGCACATATGGGCGTTGCTTGGCCTCTCCCCCCATCCGATCTAAGGAGAACCGGGCCTTCGACTTTGCTCAAGTTAGGACGAGGTTCTCCTCCTGTCCCTAACATGGCTGTGGGGGCACATGTGGGCATTGCAGGGCCTCTCCCCCCATCCGGTCTAAGGAGAACCGGGCTTTCAATTTTGTCGAGATGAAGTTCTCCTCCTGCTCCCGACATGGTTTATTTTGACTGTCCTGTCGATATAGGCTTGTGCCAAGAGAGAAGACATGTAGATATGCAACTTTTATTTAAAATAAAGTTATCGGTAATACATTCGTAAGTTTTCTGAGCTCCATGGTCGTGGGAGGTCTGCTCCTCTGAGCTCCTTGAGGTAATAAGTTCCGAGCCGGACTACTTCTTTGACTTTGTACGGGCCTTCTCAATTTAGGGCGAGCTTTCCTCGATCCTGAGGTTGCGAGACAGCAGCTCGTTGAAGCACTAGATCTCCTACTCTAAAGACTTTATTCTTGACCCAAGAATTGTAATAGCGGGCGACTTTCTGTCTGTAGATTGCCATCCGAACTTGAGCTACCTCCCACTTTTCTTACAGTAAGTCAAGGTTGGCTTTAAAACCTTGCGAATTGTGATGTTCGTTGAATGCTACGACTCGTACTGATGGGAGTTTAAGCTCAATTGGGATAACAGCCTCCGTTCTGAAGGCTAGAGTGAAGGGGGTCTCCCTGTGGGCAGTCTTTGGGTAGTTCGGTATGCCCACAGCACATGATAGAGTTTGTCTGCCCAAGTTCCCTTCGCCTTTTCGAGCCTTGTCTTGATCCCTTGCAGCAGGGTTCTGTTGGTCACTTCAGCTTCGCCGTTCACCTGAGGATGGGCTACTGATGTGAAGTTGTGGGAGATGTTTAGATCTTCACAGAATTTGGTGAATCTTGCTCCCGCGAACTGCCACCCATTATCAGTGATTAGGGTTCTTGGCAGGCCGAACCTACAAACGATTGACTTCCAGACGAAATCTTGCACTTTAGCTTCTGTGATTTTTGCCAGTGGTTCAGCTTCGACCCACTTAGTGAAGTAGTCAATCGCTACCAGGAGGAACTTCCTCTGCCCCGACGCCACAGGAAAGGGTCCAAGGATATCCATCCCCCATTGCGCAAAAGGCCATGGGGCACTCAAGGGTGTAAGCTCGGTGGCGGGCTGTCTCTGGATGTTGGCATATCTCTGACATCGATCACACTTTCTGACATATTCAATCGAGTCATGATGCATTGTCGGCCAGTAATATCCTTGGCGGAGCAACTTGTGGGATAAAGATCTAGCCCCCAGATGGCTTCCGCAGATTCCTTCATGCACCTCCCACAAGGCGTATTCAGCTTCCGAAGGCCGGAGGTATTTTAGAAGGGACAAAGAGTATGATCTCTTGTACAACTTATCCTCATAAAGGATGTATCGGGAGGCTTGATTTCTGAGCTTCCGAGCTTCTTTTGCATCATGAGGGAGAACTCCATCCCTGAGATATGCCATCAGTGGGTCGATCCAACTGGGCTCGTGATCAATTTCCATCACGGACTGCGATTCTTCCATACTTGGGCACTTCAGAACTTCAAAGAGAACACCCTTGGGCAATTCAGCCGGAGCCAGCGTAGCCAGCTTGGAGAGAAGATCGACCCGGATATTTTCCATTCTTGGAATCTACCTGATGTGGAAGCTACTAAAGGTGGGGACAAGCTCCTTTACCTTTTCAAGATACTTAGCCATGCTATCCTCCCGCACTTCGTAGTTTTCATTGACTTGTCCCACTACCAATTGGGAGTCGCTGTGAACTTGGAGCTGATCTACTCCCAACTCTTTGGCGATCTTCAATCCTGTGATCAGAGCTTCATATTCTGCTCCATTGTTTGTCGCGGAGAACTCGAAGCGCAGAGCGTACTTCACGATGATTCCCTCTGGACTGATCAAGATCAGGCCCACGCTTGCTCCCGACATGTTGAAAGACCCATCCACGTAGAGGGCCCAAAAGCAACCAGAGGGGTCTGCTTCTTCTTTGGGGGAGTTCGGTCGGGGCTCCAGGCCATCAATTTTGCCCTGTTCAGATTCGGCCTCCTCCGGGATAGCGCACTCCACTATAAAATCTGCCAATATCTGGGCTTTCACTGCTGGTCTAGGTCGATAGTTGATGTCAAATTCTGTGAGCTCGATCGTCCATTTCACCATCCTCCCAGAGGCATCCGCCCGGTGCAGAATCGCCTTGATCGGCTGGTCGGTGAGTAGCGTTACGGTGTGCCCTTGAAAGTAGGGTCGGAGCCTCCGGGCTGCAATCAACAGGGCGTAAGTTAGTTTCTCTAATTTAGTATACCTGGTTTCGGCATCTCTCAATGCGCGACTGATGTAGTAGATCGACCGTTGAATTTTCCCCTCTTCCTTAACAAGGATTGCTGCGAGAGCCATAGGGGAGACCGCCAGGTACAAAAACATCTCCTCTCCAGGCTCAGGCCTCGCCAACATCGGAGGTGAGCCGAGGTAGCTTCTTAGCTCTTCAAATGCCTATTGGCACTCAGGGGTCCAACAGAAGTTCTTCGGCTGCTTGAGGGTTTGGAAGAAGGGTAAGCACCATTCGACCGACCTCGCGACGAAGTGATTTAGGGTTGCTACCCTCCCTGTAAGGCGTTGAACCTCTTTTATCGACTTCGGGGCGGCCATTTCTTGGATGGCATGAATTTTCTTTGGATTGGCTTCAATCCCGTGCCCCGACACCATGAAGCCCAAGAACTTCCCCGAGGTCACTCCGAAAGCATATTTAGTCGGGTTTAGCTTCATCTTATATTTTCGGAGGGCGCCGAAGGTCTCCTCGAGGTCGGCGATGTGGTTCATGGAAGATTTGCTTTTCACGAGCATGTCGTCCATGTAGACCTCCATGTTGCGGTCGATCTGCTCCTTGAAGATTTTGTTCACTAGCCGCTGATAGGTCGCACCTGTATTTTTGAGGCCAAAAGACATGACCCTGTGACAGTAAAGGCCACGGTTAGTAATGAAAGCAGTCTTTTCTTCATCTTCCAGCGCCATCCTGATTTGGTTATAGCTGGAGAATGCATCCATGAAGGTGAGAAGCTCATGGCCCAAGGTCGCATCCACCAGTTGATCAATTCTGGGCAGAGGGTAGCGGTCCTTTGGGCAGGCTTTATTCAGCTTTTTGAAGTCTATACACATCCTCTACTTACCGTTTGCCTTTTTAACTAGGACAATGTTGGAAATCCAGTCAGGATAATTGACTTTCCTAATGAATCCGATTTTTAGGAGTTTGTCCACTTCCTCAGTTATTGCTTTCTGCCTCTCCGGTGCATGACCTCGAATTTTTTCTTTCATCGATCGATGCTTTAGATCGACGGCCAGATGGTGCTCCATGACTTCCGTGTCAATCCCCAGCATGTCTGCTGGGACCCAAGCGAAAACATCCATATTCTTTCATAGAAAATCAATGAGATGCACCCGCACCTCTTCCCCCAGGTTGGAGCCGATCTTCACCACAAGCTCCGCATTCCTGTCATTCAAAGGGATCAAAACCAGATCTTCGATTGGGCCGCCCCTCTCCTCAGTGAGGTCGTCGTGAGTGTCCAGCCCATCAACTGGGCAGAAGGTCAGATTGGTCACTTCTTTGCAAGGCTATGTTGTAGTAGTGTCTGGCCAGGGTCTGGTCTCCCCTGACCTCTCCGACCCCCTGGTTGGTAGAGAATTTCAATTTCAAATGGTAGGTTGACACGACGGCCTGGAGAGCATTGAGGCCAGGTCGGTCGAGGATCGCGTTGTAGGCCGATGGTGCCTTCACCATCAGAAAATTCATCAGAGCCCTGGATTATCTTGGATATCGACCCACAGCTATAGTCAAAGCTATTACTCCCTCTACTAGGACAGCATCGCCGGTGAACCCTACTAGAGGGGAGCTAATCGGCCCCAAATGGCCATCAAAGGTGGACATTCTTGAGAAGGCGTCGTAAAACAAAATATCGGCTGAGCTTCCATTATCGACAAGGATGCGGCGGATGTCGTAATTAGCTATATTCAAGGAAACTACAACTGCGTCGTTATGAGGAAATTGAACTCTCCGAGCATCTTCTTCAGTGAAAGTTATGGATTTCTCAATCTTTTGCCGCTTGGGAGGTCCGACCAATACACCGGTCGCTCCCCGTCGGGATTCTTTCGAGATGGTGTTGGCAAAATCCATCAGAGGCCGATTGTCCGACCGCTCCTTGCCGGCGGCCGTTGCCGGAGGATGAGGGGCCTGAGAAACTGGAGGTGAGGTCGGATCCTGAGATCTGGCCGCGGAGGCCGTGGGTCACCGTGTGGATGCTTCGCGGGAAGGCATCGGGCGAAGATCTAGTGGGGGAAGGAGGAGAGGACGCCGAAAAAGATGACTGGAGGCGGTCCCGTTGAACGCTCCTTTAAGAACAAGGGTACTGCAAAGACACACCCCCTTCCTCTAGCGCCAATCCTATTAGTGCAAAAATCTACCTGCGTCGGAGAAGCTGGAGTCGAGGGAGTCGCGGTCGCCACCGGGACCTGCAAAAGAAGTCTAAATCGGAGTTGGGGTTGCTCCGGCAAGACCCTCCGATGCTCAAGTCAGTTCTCTGCCTCAACAAGAATGGAGTGCTCGAACGAAAATTTTAGCAGAGTTTTGGGATAGAAAATTAGAGCTTAGAGAATAACGTATCTAGGGTCCCCCTTTTTATAGGCGGAGGGAGCGACAGATTGACAATGACGTTTGTAACCACCTAGTCGTGGGCCGCTCGGGGCCAGGATGAGTTTATTATGAAGAGTAATGGGGTGGAGTCGTAGCGGTCACCATGGCTCACCACGTGGAGTCTGTTGCGGAAAGTGGAGCGACGTGGGATCCATCACAGGAAGTGGAGCAGAGTCGTGGCCGTTACTGAAGCCTGCCAGGGAGTGATGGAGCCACACGGAATCCATCGCAGGAGGTGGAGCAGAGTCGTGGCCGTTACTGAAGCCTGCCAAGGAGTGTTGGAGCCGCAAGAAATCCATCGCAAGAGGTGGAGCAGAGTCGTGGCCATTACTGTGGTCTGCCAGAGGGTCCAGACTTGTCGACCGAAGTTCGATTGGAGTCCGATCTCCGTAGAAGCCCGGATGGGGATCATTTGTCGAGGAGTCTCAATCGAGACCTGCAATAGGAGTTCAGGGTGGAAGTCCGGCTCCCGTAGGAGTTTGGATGAAGTCTTCCTACAGTTGAAGTGGGGGATGAAGTCCGGCTCCCGTAGGAGTCCGGACGAAGTTTACCTACAGTTGGAGTCGGAGACGAAGTCCAGCTCCCATAGGAGTCTAGACGAAGTTTACCTACAGTCGTAGTCGGGGACAAAGTCTGGCTCCCGTAGGAGTCCGGACGAAGTCTTCCTGCAGTTGGAGTCGGAGATGCAGTCCGGCTCCTATAGGAGTCCGGACGAAGTCTTCCACCGCTGAAGTCGAGGACAAAGTCTGGCTCCCATAGGAGCCCAGATGAAGTCTTCCTACAGTTAGAGTGGGAGACGAAGTCCGGCTCCCGTAGGAGTCAGGACGAAGTTTACCTGCAGTTGGAGTCGGAGACGAAGTCCGGCTCCCGTAGGAGTCCGGACGAAGTTTAGCGAGTAGGAACTTGGGTGGAGTCCGTCCGTCGTGAAGAATTTGGTCGACACCGGTGGGGGTCTATTCATCGGTAGAACTTGGGAATGTCGCGGGGGCTCGGTCGTCGGAGAGATGCTGTCGAAGGTCGGACGTCGGTAGAATCCCTGAGGGGTCACTCCCGACACGAACTTCGACTGGGGGGCAGTTTTATACCCAACAGAATCCATTCTATTTCTCTCTTCTGGTGTCTGAGGAGACATCTTCTTAGAGAGTGTATGCCATAACTCATGGGCAAGTAACCTCTTTTACTTTCCTCTATGTTGAATCTCTTTAATACAAGGTCTATATACCTAGATTGAGATAAGCTAAGCATCCTTTTTGATCTATGTCTATAAATCTTTTTACCAAGTTTATAGGATGCTTCACCCAAGTCCTTCATAAAAATTTTTTGTGATAGTCATATCTTTACCGATTGCAACATCGAGATATCATTTTCAATGAGCAGTATGTCATCCACATACAAAACCAAGAAGATAATAGCACTCTCACTCTTCTTCTTGTATACATAAGATTCATCTATATTTTTGGTAAAGCCAAATGATTTGACTGTCTCATCAAAATGGATGTTCCAACTCGTCGATGCTTATTTTAATCCATAAATGGATCTATTCAGCTTGCATACCTAATTTGCTCTCTACCTAAAGATAATTCCTTCTAGCTGAGTCATATAGATTTTTTTCTCAAAATTTTCATTGAGAAAGACAGTCTTGACAACCATCTATAAGATCTCATAGTCATGGTATGCAGCAATAGCAAGTATAATTCGAATAGACTTGAGCATGGCTACCAGTCAAAAAAGTTTCTTCATAATCAACACCTTATTTTTGTCTGAAGCCTTTTGCCACCAGCCTAGCCTTATAGGTCTCTACCTGGCCATCTACTCCAATCTTCCTCTTGAACACCCATTTGCAGCCTATTGGGATCACACCCTCAGGTGCATTAACTAAAGTCTAAACTTGGTTGGTATACATGGAGTCCATTTCGAATTTTACGGTATTGAGCCATTTGTCAGAGTCATTACTTATGACAGCTTCTGAATAAGTAGTGGGATCATCATTCTCAATGATATGGGATGTATTGTCATTCTTAATGATAAACTCATACCTGAGTAGTACACTGCACACTCTACTTGATTTTCAGAGAGGAGGTGTGTGTAGTGGGTGTGCCTAAACAATGAGCATATTTGGTTGAAAATTAGCTTATGAATTCTGAATAGGTTATAGGTTTTGTACTTCCTCAAGTTCAATAGACCTTCCATTACCTTCTTCTTGGATAAACTCTTTCTCCAAGAAAATGGCATGCCTACCAAAAAATACCTTTTGTTGAGCAGGGTAGTAGAAGAAGTATCCTATACTCTCCTTGGGATAACCCATAAATTTGTATTTTTCTGATCTAGCACTAAGCTTATGTCCATCAATATTTTTCACATAAGCAGGACAACCCTAAACTTAAGATGTTTAAGGCTGGACTTCTTTTCTTTTCATATTTCATATGGAGTGCTAGAAATAGATTTGAATGGCATTTTATTCAAAACAGAAGCTACGGCCTCGAGAGCATATCCCCAAAAGGAGATTGGAAGATCCGTGAAACATATCATGGACTGCACCATATCTAATAAGGTGTGATTCCTCTTTTTCATAATTCTATTTCATTATAGAGTGTAAGGAGGTGTCCACTGAGAGAGTATTCTATTTTATTATAAATGATCGAGGAACTCACTAGTCAAGTATTCTCCTCTTTGATCAGATCAAAAAGCTTTAATACTTTTATCAGTTTATTTCTCAACCATTCTTTGATACTCTTTAAACTTGTCAAAGACTTCAGATTTGTATTTCATTAAATACACATATTTAAACTTAGATATATCATCAGTGAATGTGATAAAGTAAGAGTATCCACCTTTGGCTTGAGTCGATATTGAACCACAAACATCAGTATGTATAAGGTCTAAGATATCACTTGCCCTTTCTCCATATCCAGTAAATGGAGTCTTGATCATTTTACCCATGAGACAAGATTCACAAGTTTCATATGATTCAAAATCATAAGGATCAAAGAATTTATTTTTGTACAACTTGTTAATTCTTGACTCATTTATATGACCAAGTCGACAGTGTCAGAGGTATGTGACATTCACATTCTCTCTCTTTTTTTTCTTCATATTATCAACATGAAGTATATTATTATTAAGTGATAGGAGTAGAAGACCATTATCAATATAAGCATTTCCATAAAATTCGTTAGAAAAATAAATAGAACAACCATTATTCTTTGCTTTTATTTCAAAATTTTATTCTAATAACAAGGGTACAAAAATAATATTTCTAGCAATATTAAGAATATAATAATAGGTTTTTAGTTCTAAAACTTTATCCGAAGGCAACTTCAAAATTTGGTTCCCATGACTTCTGCCTGAATGAACTCTCCACTAGTGCCGAATAGCTCGAAGTCATCTTTATTCAGACTCTTTATTTCTTGCAGATCTTGTAATGATTTGCAAAGGTGTGAGCCACAAGCGGTATCCAATACCCAAGAATCTGAAATTGAAGTACTTAATGATAAGTTAGTTTGTATCATATACAAATCTTTAGCAATATTTACTTGTTTCACAGTTACAAGGTATTCCTTACAATTTCTCTTCCAGTGCCCCTCCTTGTTATAGCGATAGCAAGTACCTTTGATGGAGACCTTCTTCGTCTTCTTTTTGGAGATGCTAGTCTTAGGGTTCAATTTTTTCTTGAAACCCTTTTTTTCTTTCTTCTTGTTGATCTTATTGATAAGAAAAACTAATACCTTTTCACCTCTGAAATGGCTCTCTACTATTTTTAGCATGTTCAGCAGCTCAGACAAGCTAATATTCAGTTTGTTCATATGGTAGTTTATGACAAACTGAGAAAATGAATCAGGGAGAAACTGCAAGATCAAATCCTGACTGAGTTCACCAACCACAGTGAAATCCAACTGTCCCAGATGAGTGATCAAGTCAATCATCTTCCGAACATGAGTTTATACAGACTTGCCTTCAGTCATGTGTGTATGGAATAACTATTTAGATATCTCACATCTAATAGTTTGACTTTGTTCCCCATATAACTCCTTAAGATTAAGGAGTATAGAAAGAACATCGATGTCTTTATGCTACCTCTAAAGCTCATTGCTCATCGAGACAAGCATGATGCATTTGACAGTCACACTATCATCATTTTACATCTTATATGTGGCCCTTTCCTCCTCAGATGCATCTTCTCCGATCGTATCGGATGCAGGTGTATCCAGTATGTAGAAGACTTTCTCCTGAGTGAGAATAATTCTCAGATTTCTTAACCAATCTACATAGTTCGGTCTGATCAATTTGTTAGCATCTAGTATGCCTTTAAGTTATAGTGAGGATGCCATATGTGCAATTAATCTACAATAACAAAAATACAATATAAGTAGACAACTCATGATGATATGCATAACTAGATTAAGATTTTTGTCTAATTATATCTTTCACTATTTTAACGAATTTCATAGCCCTCAAGTATGTAAAATGAAAAACATCCTCATATTTTTAAGTGGGGTTGAGATCTCAATTCCTCAGAAATATCTTGTGGATAGCAAAATAAGCATTCATGAGTTCAAGAGTAGATAACTCTTTATCAATTGTACTTCATACAATTCTCAATATTTTTCTCTCTTACTTCTAGATCACTCAGTCTTGTGGATAGCACAACAAATTATGGTATGCTGTTAAGCTAACACTTCAATGTCATATGGTCATATTTAAACAATGCTCCCCTTGTGGATAGCACAACAAAGCAACACTATTCAAAATATGCCATAAGCATCAATATGCATTTAGTCAATATCATATCAATTTCTATAGTAAGCCTTGGAGATAGCACAACAAGCTCACTAAGATCTTGACATACTCTATTGACCAAGCTTGAAGGAAAGTCCTTGTAGTATCTACATCACTAATCAATCTAAGTTCAAAATTCAATAAGACCAAATTGGCCAGGTCAGTAGGTGAGAGACTCTCTGTAGCTTTTCTTAGACACCAACGAAGTTGGCTAGACCAGCATATGGACCTAATTAGAAAACTATCTTTAACACTTATCTAGACACCAATTGATCAAATGAATTTGATATTTGATTTGTAAGTAAATTTTGATATTACAACTTAATATAATTTTATAGAGGGTCTTTGAACTGGTCTCAGCACATCCTAACTTCTACTACATAAAATGTTCTATACATGTTATGTAATTTGGCATGCTTTTATATGTCATAATAACAATCATATTGTCATATCAAAAATCATGTAAGGGTACACAAAATGACTTAACATATATAACAAGTTTAGCAGAATTGAAAAAAAATGAACTCTAATCAAATTAGGCATGCATAACACCCTTAAACATAAAATTGATTTAAGCATCAAGCAACCATGAAACTATAAATTTTATATTATCACAAATTCATAATTTTAATAACTAAAATTTAAATCTAAGATTCAATAAAGTCAAAAATAATTTTTGATTTTAAAATCGATGATAGAAATTGGTGCAATATTTTTGGCAATATATGAACTAGAATAATTCTATATTATAACTTTGCACTTGTTTGATCGAATCTAACAAATCTAGCCCTGATACCTGTTGGAAAATATATTTCAAAAGCCAATCGTCAGTCTGTTGATGGTTGAGTAACCTTGTATTGTAATTGATTTGTTAATAAATAAAATATATTTTTGGTATTTTCATCAGAAGTTTTCATCTTCTAATGAACTCCGTTGTTGTGATAAAATCTTTAAAACTATTTAGGTTCGATAAAGAGAGAATTTATCAATTAGTCCTTAAAACTATTTACGATCAAATGATAGGCGGTTAATAAGGATGATAGTTTCTATCGAGCATAGGTCGTTGTAGGCCATATGGATTGGTTGTCCTCCTAACCAAGGAGTGTGGAGATACTGGTATGATATATAGGTGAGATGTAAGGGTACATGTCATTGAACATGACCAACTTTAGAGCATTCTACTATCGAGAATGTCTCTGATAAGATATAGGTATAAGTGTCCCTTAGACCTGAGATCGCCTCAGTGACTTATAAGCAACTCACTATGCTTTGGTACTGGACTATTTGAATTTCTAATTCAATGACGGAAGATTTCTGGGCACAATCAAGTACTTGCGAAGTTAGAGTATGATCAAGATGGGATTGATCACTCCAAGAGTTGAAGAAGAATGAGTCGTTGTATTTCAATTTAGCAAAATCTTGGCCAGAGTAATCTATCAGATGGATTTGATATTTTAAAATATAATGTGGACAACCTGATCAGAGTTGACAGTTGAACTATGAGGTATCCTATGAGTATTTTGGTGAAGAGGATAAATTATATGAAAACTATATCCGCATGGGTTCTAAGGATGTTGTTCTACACATTCGACCTATCCGACCGTTGGGTACCATTACTAGATGGTCACTTCGATTGGTACAAAAATTTATTTCTATACTATCAATTTAAGTTTAGACCTATGAGATCACACATATTAGAGTTCACAATCCAATCGAATGGTTGATCAACGATTGAGAATTGTTCTAGGGTTAAACGATCAATACGATTGACATTTAACCTAGTGCAAGTGTTATAGGAGGATCGATTAGTAATTCGATTGCTAATTGGCTTAATTTGATTAAGTCAATAGACTAAAATTAAGTCTAATTGAATATAATTTAATTAAATTTAGTTTAGACTTAATTGGATCAAGTCCAATTGGTTTATTGGATAAGCCAAGTGCAAGGAAAAACTAGTCCTAGTTCAATTAGGACTTGGGTCAACCTAATTTCTAATTTGATTAAAAACTTAAATCAAATTTAAATCTAAATTAATCTGATTAAATTAGATTCTTAATTAGATTAAGATCTATTTTAATTGAGTTAATTTATTTTTGATTTGATTTGGTTTGAGAAACCAAATTTGAACAAGTCATAGATTGAACCCTAGTAAGACTAGGATTCTACCTTGCGCCACCTTAGCCCCCCACGCCCACTCTCTCTTATTTTGTGTGACAAAATATTCTCTCCCAGGACTTCATGCATGCCCAAAGCTTTCCACTCTTTTTTTCTTACATGGAATGTGGTTGTGGACCAAGTCAAAGTAGGAATTAGTTTGGATTTCAAATTCTATGAGATAGAATTTTAGGAAACCAAAACTCTTTCCTTATAGCACTAATTTTAATCAGATTTTTTTTGATATTTTTATGGGTTTTATGGCACATATTGTGTGCCCTTTGCTGGTGGTCCATGGTAGAAAAGGAAGGAGGGGGAACCCAAGAGTTGGGCACCCCTTGTCTTGCCCTGTTTGGATTTTTCTTGACTAGGTATTTGACCTAGACAAGGATTCCTTATATCTCTTGATTTAAGATGAATTTCTTCTTAAAATTTTGGTGGATTATAGAGCATTGAGAGAAATTTGGGGTGTGTAAAAATCAGGAAGAAAGAGTATTGAGGCATGGAGATATAATGGACACTAAACTAAATATCTAGGTTAGAGCAAAGAGAAGAAGAAGAGGGTCTTCTTCTAGGGTTGCTGAGTTCACCTCTTTCCTTCCTCTATCTATGAGTTTTCTAAGAGTATATCATATCTAAAACTTCTTCTCCTATTTCTCATCTTTGGAAGAGTTCAAATCAAAAAGAAAGAGGCATCTGATCGACCATCGAAGAAGGATCAGCACAGTACTAGCATACTGTGCTGATTTTCTAGACCAGGACTTCTGATTATGATTTGTAAGCTCGTGTGGATGACTCCTAGAGGCTGGATGTATGTGTGGCTCACAAAATCATCCTCAAGTCCAGATCAGCAAAGTTAGAACATCTAACTTGCAAGGTAATAGATCTGATCTATTATATTTTACATACATTAGATATAGTATAGAAACATGTTGATATGATCAACATGTAGTTCTTGCTCTTTATATTTTAATTTTTAATTTAATATCATATAATAATTATGTAATAGAATCTTAAATCTATAAATTTTCTAATTTTATAAGATAAATATTGATTTATTTTAGTCTTCCGCTGCCTGATATTGAAAAAGTTTCAAGATCTAACCCTAAAACCCTAGATCTGGTTCTTTCAATTGGTATCAGAGCCTAGGTTATTTATTACATGATTATTTATACATACTTAGATTATTTTTTAGATTAGATCTAATTTATAATTTTATTATTAAATTTAAAATTAAAATTTTTAGATCAATCACGAACTGTAGGTTGTCCTGCTATAAGGTTTACCCCTCACAGTGCAAAGGTTGTCCTAGTTCGTGTAGATCTATCTTTAATCATAAATTTGTTAGATATGATCTAGATTATATTTATGATTTATTAGATTTAAAAAATATTTAAATCTAAAATAAAATCTCTTTGTTAATAATTTTTGTGCAAAGAACCATTGACAGTTCTGCTGAAACCAGCTGGGTCGGCTCGGGCACACAGCTGAGCCGGCTTGAGGATTAATCGAGCCGGCTCAGTGCTGATTCGAGCCGGCTCTCTCAGGCAGACAAAACTAATGCTCAGATAAAACATCGTCAAGCCAGCTCGACTTCAATGAAGAGCTGGCTCGACTATTATATATTTATCTCGAAAATTTGCACAGTTTAAAGTTAAAATTATTTCAATTACATGAACTTGTTTAGATTAGATCTAAAGTAGTTTCATGCTTATTTTACTTGTATTTTGATTATGAATCAAACATGCAACTTGGTTGGTAGAATCATGTTATAAAAATATTTTACAAATATAAAAATTATTTTCGAAAAGTCGAACCCTAACCCTCAGCCCAAAATTTAATTGAGAATTAAGAAGTTGTTTGATTAGGTTCTAGGATTGTAAATTGAAGAACCTAAGACACAAACCATAACACATTGGGTTAATGGGTTAGTGGGAATTAGATCCATTAATTGGGTTAGACCTAAGGTTAGATTAAAGATGGACTTAATTAGAGAATTGACTAAATCTAATCTATTGTTGTCTTAGATTAGATCAAAGATTCTCTAGATCAATTATAATAGTTGTAGTTGGTTAAGTTCATGTCTTTAACGGGAACCAAATAGACTTAATTCTTGGCTAAACGGTCTAGTACGAACTGTTAGGTTGATCTAATCGAAACTAATTAAACCAGTTGGTGTCTAAGGTAAATCAGACCGGTGGTTTTTAATTGGCAGTCTGTTTACCTGACCATTTCTGATGGTGTCTAAGGCAAGCTTTGGCAGACCCTCCCATCGATCGAACTTACCTGACCTCTTGGCAAAATTATATTTTGATCGGATCACTTGACTATTCGAGCTGACCCATGTCAGCTAGGTAAATCAGTTTGACTGATTTAGGTGCTCCTAGACCAGCCCTTTTAATGGTCTCCCTTAAGCTGACTTGGTGAAGCCAGTGGGAGGATCATGATAAGCTAGTACATCTGACCTTCTCCTCTCAATCAATTAAATCCTCTAAAATTATTAAATACTTAAAATAAAATAATTATGATGATAACTAGATCATAGCCTCTCATTAAGTGGATGATAATAGGTCCATCAGTTCGATAATCATTGGAGGCCCAAAGGTCTGGTGCTTATCGATTGATGGAATTATCATTCATAATATGATTTTTTGACTGCATCTTTCTAAATGGTGGTTAGGTTTGCCAACCAAAGTTGGGCCTAATCATTCATTAGCTAGATGGACCAAGTATGGTCATGTTAATGGTTAGACCTAACCAGACCTTTTCAGTGGAGGCCAAAGCCTACTGATTAGGGACTGGGGCAAAATTAAACTTACTAAAAGTTATTTAGAGAAACAATTGATTATGAACCTACCCTTAGATGTATATGGGTTGGCCAACCAAAGTTGGGCTTGTGTGCAATCTAAATGGATTCTAGTACCCACTAAGAAATTAGGATAATTTTTCGAATTGGAGGTAAAGACTATCAATTTGAATAAAATAGTGGAAAAAACCTTTTGATTAAAGTCCAAATCTTTAGGTTTAATGAATCAATTACTAATTATGTTATGATTTATCTTGGTGCAGATATGGCCACTTCCCTATCGCTCCGATCATTGTTGGACAATGATAAGTTGGTGGGATCCAACTTCGATAGCTGGTACCGAAAGTTGAAGATAGTCCTAGAGCATAAATGGATCCTATATGTGATAACGGATCCTGCACCTGAGGAGCCAGCTGTCAATACACGTGGAATAGTCAGAGATACTTACCAGAAGTGGCTCAGTGATTGGATCACGATGTGCTGCATCATGCTAGCTGCCATAAGCAACGAGTTCAATCACAGATTTGAGATGGCTCAGCCAAAAGACATGCTTCAAGTGTTGGAGGATACCTTTGGCACACCCGATGATATGGAGAGGCACAAGACTCGTTGTGCCATCTTCAACGCTAAAATACGGGATGGTGCCTCTGTCACTGATCATGTATTGTACATGATCGAGCTGATGGAGCATTTGAGCAAGCTCGGCTTTCCCTTGCATGAGTAGCTTGAAAAAGATGCAATACTGAACTCGCTGCCCAAGTCTTATCTCCCATTCCTCACTCATTATAGAATGACAAAGCCTGAACTAAACTACCACGGGTTACTGGGGTTGCTTCAAAACTTTAAGAAGGATCACCAACTCTACAAGGAGTCGGTGAACTTAGTGGAAGGTTCATCTTCTGGTTCTCGATCTTTTGAGAAAGGAAAGAAGAACAAGAAGAAGAAAGTGAAGAAGGTGCAAGTTCAGGCTGGGACATCAGTGAGGGCCAGACCAGAAAGATCAAGCCCGATAGAGTCAAATTGAATGCTTCTTTTGCAAGAAGTGGGGGCACTGGAAGAAGAACTGTCCTCAGTACATTGCCTCCCTAGACCCGAATAGGCAGAGAAAGAAGCAAGTTGTTGCTGGGCAAGGTATTTATATGATAACTCCTTGTAATTTCTCTATTTGTGATATAACTGACTGGGTATTGGATACTGATAGCCCTTAACATTTTGCAATTCGTTGTAGGGATTGCAGGTCAGTAGGAGATTCGAGCAAGGTGAGAGGTTCCTGAATGTTGAAGATGGAAGACCAGTTCCAGTTCTAGCATTAGGAATCTTGAAACTTGTATTTGAGTCCCATACCGTTGTTCTTAATAATTATCATTTCTGTCCCAGTTTCTTTTTAAATATTATTTTTGTAGGCCTTCTGGCCAAAAATGATTATGAAATTTCAATAAAGAAATAAGTTTATAATATCATTATGAATGGTGTTACTATTTTTCATGAATATTTGAACAATGGTGTGTATATATTATCACAACCTATTAACGTAGTGTATTCTAATGGCAAGCACCCTAGATTAGATAGTGCATCGGATATCTACTTATGACACTATAGGCTAGGTCATATAAATAAGAATAGGAAAAATAGGTTGACTCAAGAGGAAATCCTCGAAGATAGTGATTGTGAATCACTTTCAATCTGTGAGTCCTGTCTTCTTGGTAAAATGATCAAGTCACCTTTTATTGAAAAAGATGAGAGAGCTACTGAGCTCTTGGGCCTAGTACATACTGATGTATGTGGGCCCATGAGCACAAGTACTAGAGGTAGATATTTTTACTTCATCACTTTCATGGATGATCTATCCAGATATGGATATGTCTATCTGATGAAACATAAGTCGGATTCATTTGAAATGTTCAAATGATTCTGAAGTGAAGTAGAAAAATAAACTGGAAAGAGTATTAAAACTCTTCGATCTGATCGAGGAGGAGAATACCTTTCTGATGAGTTTCTCACATATCTAAGAGAGAATGGAATTCTCTCCCAATGGACTCCTCCAGGAACACCACAGCATAATGGTGTGTCTGAAAGAAAAAATCAGACTCTGTTAGACATGGTCCGATCCATGATGGATTTTGCCAGCTTGTCGATATCCTTCTAAGGATATGCACTCGAATCGACCTGTTATCTATTAAATAGGGTTCCAAGTATGTCTATAATTAAGACACCATATGAGATATGGATAGGACGTAAGCCAATACTTTCACACCTTAGGGTCTGGGGGTGTCTGGCCTTTGTCAAACGGTTAGTTACAGATAAACTTGGACCTAGATTTGACAAATGCATATTCATAGGGTACCCCAAAGAGACCAAAAGATATTTTTTTCTACCATGCTGATGAACAAAAGGTGTTCGTTAGCCTTAAGGCAACCTTTTTAGAAAAGGAATTCCTTGGTGAAGGAACTGTTGCCTCTAAGGTTGAACTTGATGAAGTTCAATAGGTAGAAGGACCGACACCAATAGCTGAACCTGAGTCGGATTTGATTAGATCAGATCCAGAGCCCAATGTATCTGCACAATTAAGGCAATCCGATAGAATACCACATCAGCCGGACAGATACTATGATTTCTTGATCCGAGATGGTGATCCCATCGAACTCGATGAGAACGATGAGGATCCGATCACCTATATGGATGCAATGCAGAGATCTGATTCTGAGAAATGACTTAAAGCCATGAAATCCGAAATGAAATCCATGAAGGTCAACAATGTATGGAGATTGGTTGACCCACCTGAAGGGGTTAAATTCATTAGGTGTAAATGGGTCTTCAAAAGGAAGAGGGGCACAGACGGAAAGATAGAGACCTATAAAGCCCATCTGATTGCCAAGGGGTATCGTCAACATTATGGTATTGACTATAATGAGATGTTCTCCCCTGTGGCAATGCTCAAATCCATTCGGATAATACTTGCAATAGCTGCCCATCTAGATTATGAGATCTGGCAGATGGATGTAAAGATAGCTTTTCTGAATAGAGAGCTGATTGAAGAGGTGTATATGATACAACCTGAGGGGTTTACATCCACAGATGAGTCCAAGGTGTGCAAGCTTCAAAGATCCATTTATTGATTGAAGCAAGCTTCTTGGAGTTGGAACATGCATTTTGATAAGGTGATCAAAACGTATGGCTTCGTTAAGAATGAAGAAGAGCCCTGCATCTATAAATGGGCAAATGGTCTAGTTGTGGTATTCCTTGTCTTGTACGTGGATGACATTCTCTTAATCGAGAATGACATCCCCGCACTACAGAGAATAAAAGTTTGGTTGTCATCGTAGTTCTTCATGAAGGACTTGGGTGAAGCATCCTACATCCTAGGGATGAAGATCTATAGGGATAGATCTAAAAGGATGCTTGGGTTATCCCAGTCTACGTATATAGATACTGTGCTGAAGAGGTTTAGCATGGAGAATTCCAAGAAGGGCTATCTACCGATAGACCATGAAATTTTTCTCTTTAAGAAGGATTGTCCGACAACTCCTGAAGAGAGAGAGCGTATGAGTAGAGTCCCATATGCTTCGATCGTGGGATCTATCATGTATGCCATGACATGTACAAGGCTAGATATCGCATACTCACTAGGAGTAATGAGTAGATACCAATCTAATTTTGGAAAAAACCACTGGAAAGTGGTTAAAGCCATCCTTAAGTATTTGAGAAATACTAAAGACCAATGGTTGGTTTATGGTGAGTCAGATCTGAAACTTGTGGGGTTCATAGACTCTAGCTTTCAATCTGACCATGATGACAGCAGAAGCATGTCAGGTTATATCTTTACTCTGAATGGGGGAGCCATCTGTTGGAAGAGTTCTAAGCAGCATACTGTGGCAGACTCTGTTTGTGAGGTGGAGTACATCACAGCATCAGATGCCATGAAGAAAGCTATGTGGCTGAGAAAATTCATCATCGAGCTCGGAGTAGCACTCTCCCTCGATAATTCAGTCCTACTCTACTACGACAGCACTGGTGCCATTGCTCAAGCAAAGGAACCCAAAGCACACTAGTGGACGAAGCACATTTTGCACCACTTCCACCTGATCTGGGAGATTATGGATCGAGGTGACGTCGACCTTCAGAAGATCGATGGAAAGGAAAACCTGGCCGATCTCTTCACTAAAGCCCTGACAATAAAGGAGTTCGACAACCACAAGTCGAAGATGGGTATTAGATACTGTGCTGAGTAGCCTTAGGACAAGTGGGAGTTGTTGAGAAATATGTCCCAAAAGCCAATCGTTAGCCTGTTGACAGTTGAGCAACCTTGTATTGTAATTGATTTGTTAATAAATAAAATATATTTTTGATATTTTTATCATAAGTTTTTATCTTCTAATGAACTCCGTTGTTATGATGAAATCCTTAGGACTATTTAGGTTTGATAAAAAGAGAATTTATCGATTAGACCTTAAAACTGTTCACAATCAAATGATAGGCTGTTAATAAGGACGACAGCTTCTATAGAGCATAGGTTGCTGTAGGCCATATGGGTTGGTTGTCCTCTTAACCAAAGAGTGTGGAGACACTGGTATGGCATACAGGTGAGATGTAAGGGTACATCATCATTGAACATGACCAACTCCAGAGCATTCTGCTGTCGAGAATATCTCGGATGGGATATAGGTATAAGTGTCCCTTAGAACTGAGATCACCTCAGTGACTTGCAAGTAACTCACTGTGCTTTGGTACTGGACTAACTGAATTTCTAATTTAGTGATGGAAGGCTTCTGGGCATAGTCAAGTACTTGTGAAGTCGGAGTGTGATCAAGATGAGATTGACCACTCCAAGAATTGGAGAAGAATGAGTCGCTGTATTTCAATTTAGCAAAATTTTGGCCAAGATAATCCATCAGATGGATTTGATATTTTGAAATACAATGTGGACAATTTAATCAGAGTTGACAGTTAAACTCTAAGGTGTCCTATGAGCATTTTGGTCAAGGGGATGAATTATATGGAAACTATATCCGCATGGGTTCTAAGGATGTTGTTCTACATATTCGACCTATCCGACTGTCGGGTACCATTGCTAGATGGTCACTTTGATTAGTATAAAAATTTATTTTTATGCTACTAACTTAGGTTTAGACCTATGAGGTCACACACAATAGAGTTCACAATCCGATCGGATGGTTGATCAACGATTGAGAATCGTTCTAGGGTTAAACGATCAATACGATTGATATTTAACCTAGAGCAAATGTTACAGGAGAATCGATTAGCAATTTGATTGCTAATTGGCTTAATTTGATTAAGCTGATGGACTAAGATTATATCTAATTGAATATAATTTAATTAGATTTGGTTTGGGCTTGATTGGATTAAGTTCAATTGGTTTATTGGATAAGCCAAGTGCAAGGAAAAATTAGTCCTAGTTCAATTAGGACTTGGGTCAACCTAATTTTGAATTTGATTAGAAAATTAAATTAGATTTAAATCTAATTTAATTTGATTAAATTAGATTCTTAATTGAGTTAAGATCTATTTTAATTGGGTTGATTTAGTTTTGATTTGATTTGGTTTGAGAAACTAAATTTGAACAAGTCATAGATTGAACCCTAGTAAGACTAGGATTCCACCTTGCGCCATCTTAGCCCCCCATGCCCACTCTCTCTTATTTTATATGACAAAACCTTCTCTCCCAGGCCTTCACGTATGTCCAAAGTTTTCCACTCTTTCTCTCTTACATGGAATGTGGTTGTGGACCAAGTCAAAGTAGGAATTAGATTAGATTTCAAATTCTATGAGATAGAATTTTAGAAAATCAAAATTCTTTCCTTATGGCATTGATTTTGTTCAGATTTTTTTTTAAAATTTTTATGAGTTTTATGACATATATTGTGCACCCTTTTCTGGTGGTCCATGGCAGAAAAAGAAGGAGGGGGCACCCAAGAGTTGGGCACCCCTTGTCTTGCCCTGTTTGGATTTTCCTTGACTAGGTATTTGATCTAGACAAGAATTCTTTATATCTCATGATTTAAGATGAATTTCTTCTTGAAATTTTTGTAGATTATAGAGAATCAAGAGACCTTTGGGGCATGTGAAAATTATGGAGAAAGAGTGTTGGGTCATGGAGATATAATAGACACAAAATTGAGTGTCTGGGTTAGAGCAAAGAGAAGAAGAAGAGGGTCTTTTTCTAGGGTTGCTGAGTTCACCTCTTTCCTTCCTCTATCTGTGAGTTTTCTGAGAGTGTCTCATATCTAAAACTCTTTCTCCTACTTTTCATATTTGAAAGAATCCAAATTAAGAAGAAGAAGGCATCTGATCGACCATCGAAGAAGGATCAGCATAGTACTAGCATACTATGCTGATTTTCTGGATCAGGACTTCTGATCGTGATTCGTGGGCTTGTGTGGATGACTCCTAGAGGTCGGATGTATGTGCGGCTCACAACATCATCCTCAAGCCTGGATCAGCAAAGTTAGAACGTCTAACTTGCAAGGTAATAGATCTGATCTATTATATTTTACATACATTAGATGTAGTATAGAAATATGTTGATATGATCAACATGTAGTCCTTGCTCTTTATATTTTAATTTTTAATTTAATGCCATGTAATAATCATGTAATAGGATCTTAGATCTAGAGATTCACTAGTTTTATAAGATAAATTTTGATTTATTTTAATCTTCCACTGCCTGATCTTGAAAAAGTTTTAAGATCTAACCTTGATACTCTAAATCCAGTTCCTTCAATACCACTATTGTTCTGATCACACAGCAAAAATTAAATTTTAAAATTTTAAAATAAGCATATAAATAGTTTTAATAATTAAAACTATCGAACCAAATTTCAAACCCTAGAATCATCTTGTAAATATCGAACAAAACAAAAACAAGTATGCAAAGAGATAAAAATTTATACTTCCTCCAATGAGCAGTATGGCAAGATGGTGACCTCCATGAGACTCCAAAGTAGAAGCCCTTCAATGATGATCTACATGGAAGTTGGCCAAGATCCTTCTTAAGTGGTGCATTGCCGCAGTCTTTTCTTCATAAGAACACTGCCAGCTTCAAATTTGAAGTATGGTCACACCAATGTCCAATCATCTTTGATTTTACCATCAAAATCATGTGAAGAGAATACTCATCAAAAATCTCATAACCTAGGATTTGATTTTGGTCTTCAACATATGAAAAAATCAAACCCTAAGATAAACTAGCAATACTTGCTAAATTTCTCACCACCCTTCTTACAACTTTTCCTCTCAATTTTTTCATCCTCTTTTTCTCAAATTTTTTCTAGAATTTTTATCCTCTATTACACACCAATTAGCTCTAGTTTTCATCCAAAATCTAGCCCCTAGCCCATATGGGATGCCCCATATAAGTAGGCTAAGAGGGGATGTGAGGAAGAACCAAGGGGCACTAACTCTTGGTGCTCCAAGTTCTCATGCGGAGAAATAACTCTTCATGAATTAATTTATCATAGAAGCACTTTCACATAGAAGGACTCCTCCTTTTCTATGACCCATAAATTTTTCTCATTAAATTGGTATGTAATAAAAAAGGATCAGGATGAGAATCGATGAGTTGGATAAGAGTCTTCATTAAGAAAGACTCTTCACTTCTCAACACAATTAAGAGGGGGGCAGCAATTTATTTCTAGCATGAGACTTGGTAGGTGTAGAGGACTCCTTCTATACTTAAAACACTTTCAAGTTGGATAAGAATCAAATTAAATTAGACCCAATCTCATGAGGTCAAAGGCAACTGGTCTAGTTTAGCTCAAACGCTTTGAACTGAACCTATTTAGAAACTTACGTTAATACAATATGCTAGCATATCAAATTAATCTTTAAAATTTATATTAAATCTTAATTAAATTAGATTAAAATTAAATTTTAAAATATGTGATCCATTGGGTTTCAAATCTAGCCAGTAATGGATACAGACTCTTGATGTAACCCTAATCCGATCAGATTAGGTCAGCTCAAGAGTTTCAATCAACTAGTACTCTTTCTAATTAATTTTTAAATTAATTTTTTTAAATTTTGATGAGTTTATAAGTCAAAATTAATATCTAAAAATATATCATGACTATCTAAAAAATTTAAAATTTTGATAAAAAATTATCAAAATACCCTTCAGTGGCAAGTTACCATATAATTCAATCCTTCAGTCAGACAACATCCCAGATGAGCTGTGAACATAGAATCATATCAAATTTAATTATTTATCTATATATATCTCGATCAAAAGAAGATGATTCAGTTGATGATACATTAGAAACTCCTTTCTTATTATTATCCTGCTTTGACCAAAGACTTTCAGAATCATCGACCTATAAGATCACATAGGATGTTCGCTCCCTTTATTAGGAGTGATTGATCTCTTATTGATCACTCACGATCTCCATATATATTTTATCACATCTAGAACATCCCATACAAGAATCAAAGAATCAAGTTTGAAAGTGAACCTAAACAAGGATTCATGTACACAAGGTACCATGATGATCTCAGGTCAAAGGATCACTTACATAACTCCCACTAGAGAATCATCAACTGACATATAAATAAAACTCCATCAAATATTCTCTTACAGGTCTATTCAGTGAACTCATTCTCTAATGAGCATCCACATCCTTGTATAGTGTCACCACATAAGTAGTTATGAGATCAACCACCCTCATCACTGAGCATACATAAAACATGACAGTCTTACCGATATCATTGATCTCTGACTCAATGAACCCATAACTGAGAATATTTTAGGTCATGGATATCAAAGATTTAGATCTCACTGACGTGATCTCATCACGATCCTAAAAGTATTGTCCAGACCTTTGGGATTCATTATAATCTTAATAATAATAATAAGATGCAGCATATAATGAATCAAAATATCTATTTTATTAAATAATAATATCAATTACATGAGTTTGGAAGATAAAATTATAGAAAATATCTGATTGCATCACATATGAAATTGGCTTGTAAGGTATTATTCTTTCAGATTTGCCCTCCCACTGAAGATAAATTCCTCTGGCTGAGTCATATAGACTTCTTCCTCAAGATTTCTATTGAAGAAAATAGTCTTGACATCCATTTACCAAATCTCATAGTCATGATATCCAACTATAGCAAGTATAATATGAATAGACTTGAGCATAGCTACAGATAAAAAAGTTTCTTCATAGTCAACACCTTGCATTTGTTTGAAATCTTTTGCCACTAGTCTAATCTTATAGGTCTCTATCTAGCCATCTGCTTCAATCTTCTTCTTGAAGATCCATTTGCAGCTTATTAAGGTCACACCCTTAGATGCATCAACCAAAGTCCAAACTTGATTGGCATACGTGGAGTCCATTTCGAATTTCATGACTTCAAGCCATCTGTTAGAGTCACTACTCATGACTGCTTCCGAATTGGTCATGGGATTATCATTCTCAATAATGTGTGATGAGTTGTCATTCTCAATGATAAACCCATACCCGAGTGGTACATTACACACTTTACCTGATCTTCGGATAGGAGGTGTGTGTTATGGCTGTGTCTTAACAATGGGCACATCAGGTTGAGGATCAACTTGTGGACTCTCCACTTGTTGCTTCTGGATAGACTATAGGTCTTGAACTTTCTCAAGTTCAACTGTCCTCCCACTGCCCCCTTCTTGGATGAACTCTTTCTTCAAGAAAGTGGCATACCTCTAACAAACACCTTTTGTTAAGTAAGATACTAGAAGTAGTATCCTATACTCTCATTAGGATAACCTACAAACCTACATTTATCCGACCTAGTATTTAGCTTATGTCCTTCAGTATTATTGACATAAGTAGGACAGTCCCAAATCTCAAGATACTTAAGATTAAGCTTCCTACCTCTCCATATCACATATGGAGTACTAGGGATAGATTTACTAAGTATTTTGTTTAAAACATATGCGATAGTATCTAGGGCATGACCTCAGAAAGAGATCGAAAGATCTATGAAGCACATCATGGACCGCACTATATCTAATAAGTTATGATTCCTCCTTTCTGCAATATTATTTAATTATGGAGTGTATGGAGGAGTCCATTAAGAGAGAATTTTATTTTCTTTTAAATGATCAAGAAACTCACTAGTTAAATTTTCACCTGCTCGATCATTTCGAAGAGCTTTGATACCCTTATCAGTTTGTTTCTTAACCATTCTTTGGTACTCCTTAAACTTATCAAATGCTTCAAATTTATATTTCATTAAATACACATATCCAAATCTAGATAAATCATCAATAAATATGATGAAATAGGAGTATCCTCTTCTGGCCTGAGTCGATATTGGACCACAAACATCAGTATGTATTAGGCCTAAAATATCACTCACTCTATCTTCATATCCAGTAAATGGAGTCTTGGTCATCTTATCCATGAGACAAAATTCACAAGTTTCATATGATTCAAAATCATAAGGATCAAAGAGCTTTTTCTTATATAACTTCTTAATCCTTGACTCATTGATATAATCAAATCGGCAATGCCAGATGTATATGATATTCACATCTTGTTTCTTTCTTTTTTTCATTTGATTAACATGAAGAACATTATCATTAATTTACAAGAATAAAATATCATTATCAAAAAAGTATTTTCATAACATTCATTAGAAAAATAAATAGAGTAACTATTACCCTTTTCTCTTATTTCAAAATCTTATTCCAGTAACAAAGGTACAAAAATAATATTTCTAATAATATTAGGAACATAATAATAGTCCTTCAATTCTAAAATTTTTCTCGAAGGTAACTTCAATAGCTTGGTTCCTACAGCTTTGATCTAGATAGACTCTCCACTAGCACCAAACAGCATGAAGTCATCTTCATTCAAACTTTTTATGTCCTGCAGATCCTGCAATGATTTGCAAAGGTGTGAACCACAGGTGATATCTAATATCCATGAATATGAAGCTAGAGTACTTAATGATAAGTTTGTTTATATCATAAACTAACCTTTAGCAATATTTGCTTTCTTGTACTTTAAACTTACAAGGTAGACTTTGCAATTCCTCTTCCAGTGTCCTTCTTCGCCACACTGATAATAGGTATCCTTGGCAGAGACTTTCTTTGCCTTCTTCTTCGAGATGCTAGCCTTAGGGTTCAACTTTTTCTTAGAACCCTTCTTGCCCTTCAATTTCAAAATTTTTCTCGAAGGCAACTTCAACAGCTTGGTTCTTACAGCTTCGATCTGGATGAACTCTCCACTAGCGCCAAATAGCATGAAATCATCTTCATTCAAACTTTTTATGTCCTACAGATCTTGCAATGATTTACAAAGGTGTGAACCACAGGTGATATCCAATATCCATGAATATGAAGCTAAAGTACTTAATGATAAGTTTGTTTATATTATATACTAACCTTTAGCAATATTTGCTTTCTTGTACTTTAAACTTACAAGGTAGACTTTGCAATTCCTCTTCTAGTGTCCTTCTTTGCCACACTGATAATAGGTATCCTTGGCTGAGACTTTTTTTGCCTTCTTCTTCGAGATACTAGCCTTAGGGTTCAACTTTTTCTTAGAACCCTTCTTGCCTTTTTTTCTTGGAGATCTTATCTACAAGAAGAACATGAGCCTTATCACTCTTGAAATGGCTCTCTGCTGTCTTTACCATATTGAGCAACTCATGTAGACTGGTGTTCAGTTTGTTCATATGATAGTTTATGATAAACTGTGAGAAGAAATTATAGAGTGACTACAGGATCTTATCCTGACTAAGCTCACCATCTATTACAAAATCTAACTATCCCAAATGAGTGATTAGATCAATCATCTTCAGGACATGAGTCTGTATGGATGTGCCTTCACTCATTCTGATATGGAACAACTACTTAGATATCTTATATCTAGCATTTCGACTTTGTTCTCCATATAACTCTTTTAGATTAAGGAGTATAAAAGGAACATCCAAGCCTTCATGTTGCCTCTGAAGTTCATTGCTCATAGAGGCAAGCAAGACACATTTGACAGTCATGCTATCATCTTGCCACATCTTGTATGTGGCCCTTTTCTCCTCAGTTACATCTTCACTGATCATATTGGATGTAGGGGTATCTAGAATATGGGAGACTTTCTCCTGTGTAAGAACAATTCTTAGATTCCTCAACTAATCCATATAATTAGATCCAATCAACTTGTTGGCATCAAGTATGCCACACAGTGAAAGTGAAGATGCCATTATGTAGATTAATCTACAATAACAAGGAATCAATATAAGCGGACAACTCATGATGGGATGCACAACTAGATTAGGTCTTTTATCTAATTGCTACTCCCACTATTTTATCGAATATCATAACCTTCTCCTATGATAAACGAAAAATTCTATTGGTTTTCTTAGTAGGATTGAGATCCTAATTCCTCACAAAAGATCTTGTGGTTGCACAACAAACCTTCATAAGTTCAAAGATAGGAAACTCTTTTCCAATTGCATCTCATGCAATCTTCAATATCTTCCTACCTCTAAAATATTTATGGCCTTATGGTTGCACGATAAACTATAATATTTTAGTTAAGTTAGACCTTTCATTTTCATATAGTCATATCTGAATGATGCTGCTCTTGTAGTTGCACAACAAAGCAACATATCTAAAATATTGTAAGCATCAAATATATACTAAGACAATCCCACATCAATCTCCATAGTAAGCTTTGTGGTTGCACAACAAACTCACTATAATTCTTGACATGATATTAGCTTAGCATGAAGGAAGGCATATGTAGTGTCTATATCACTAAGCAATCCAAACTTGGAACTTAATAGACCATATTGACCAGATAAGTAGGTGGGAGGCTCTCCGATACTTTCTTTAGATACCAATAGCTTGGTCAGGTAAGCAAATGGATCTAATTAAATAATCACCTTTAACATTTTTCTAGACACCAACAAATCAATGAATTCGATATTTGGTTAGCAAGTGAATCCTGATACTATTACTTAATATAATTTTTAATGAGAATTTTAAACTAGTCTCTAACACATCCTAACACTTACATCATATGCAATATGTGTTGAAAATTATGTCCCAAAGCCAACCGTTAGCCTGTTGATAGTTGAGCTTATTATTGTAATTGTATATGAGTTATTGAATTAATAAATATTATTTAATTTTTTCATCAGTGTGTATATCTTATTTTGCACATCTGTTATATGATGAAGTCTTTAAGACTATTTGATTCGATATAGGAGGATATATCATTTAGTCCTTAAACCTTAAGTTCACGATCAAATTATATACTAGTATTAGGATGATAGCTATATCAAGTATAGATCATTGTGTGCCATGTACGTTAGTTGTCTTCTTAACCAAAGGGTGTGGAGACACTAGCATGGCATGCAAATGAGATATAGGAGTACATCTCACTAAACGTGACCAACTGTTGAGCACTCTGCTGTCAAGAGTAGCTCACAAAGGATATAGGTATAAGTATCCCTCTGATCTGAGATCACTATGATGACTTGCAAGCAACTCACTATGCTTTGATGTTGGACTACCAAAATTTTTAATTCAGTGATGAAAGATTTCTGGATACAGTCAAGTACTTGAGAAGCTAGTGTGTGAGTCAAGATAGAATTGACCCATCTAAATAAGTAGGAGTTAATGTATCAGTGTATTTTAATTAAGTAAAACCTCAATTGGGATAATCCATGTGATGGATTTTGAAAATTAAAATATAATATGGATGACCATATCAGGGTTAACAGTTACACCCTAAGTCATCTTGAGCATTTAGATCAAAGGGATGAATTATATGGTAACCATATGCCAATAGGTTCTTGAATGATGCTTTGCAATCTTTTGACCTATCTGGACATCAGGTATCATTGCTAGATGGTTACTTTGATTGGTATAGAAAAATTATTTCTATACTATCGACTTAGGTTCGAACCTATAGAGTCACACTCAAAAGAAGTTTCTAACTGATGATATGGCTGACCAATGATTAAGAATTATTCTAGGATAAAACAATCAATTCGATTGATGATTAACCCTGCGCAAAAGTTACAATAAATTAATTCATTAATTATTGATAAATTATAGAATGATTGATTAGTAATTAGATTACTAATTAGTTTAATTTGATTGACTATTGAGATTTAGATCAAATCTAATTAAATTAGATTCAATTTGGTTTGACCCAATTAGGTTATCAGATGATCTAAACGTTAAGGATATTCGATTCTTGATTTGATCAGGACTTGAGCTTGATTAATTTTAATTTGATTAAAATTTAATTAAAACTATTTATTACTTAATTAGATTAGATTTAGTGGTCCAATTAGGTCTAATCTAATTCGGTTGGATTAAGAACCTAATTGGATGAGAAAATAATTTGAATTCAAATCCCCTGTGCCTCCTTTCTCTGTGCCCCCTTTCTCTGTGCCCCCTTATTCTTCATATGAGAAATTTTTTTACATAAATTTTTCTCATGCCCAGAAGCTATTCTACATCCACATCTAATTTTCTTTCAATTAGAAATAGGTTTGAATTTGAATTTGAATTTGAATGAAAATTTAGATTTCAAATGGATTTGAATTTGAATGAAAACCTAGAGTCCAAATTGATTTGGACTCTTCTCTTCATGCCATCACCTTTCTCCATGCATAAAGTATTTTTACATGAGATTTTTTGCACTATTCTAATATTGGTCAACTCTTCTCTATGTTCATAAGATGAGAATAAAATTTGATTCGAAATTTAATTCAAATTTGATTTTAATTGATGATAAGAATCAACCAACGTTGGAAATTGAACCAAAACTACCTTTTCCTTATCCTTATCTTTCATAGGACACCACTCTTAAGAAGGGATCAATTTTGTATAAGATTAGAAGTGATTTTTGATGTAACAAACTTAAAAGTTAGGGTGTGAAAAGTTAAGAGTGGGTTGGGCTTCCGTGCATGAGAAACAGAGGAAGTGTTCTTCCTCTCGGGTGTGAGGTGTAGGGTCTAGGGTTTCAACTCTAGATTTTGTGAAAAAAAACTTGTTCAATCTCCCACACCACCACCTCTTTGTAAAACTTTATCTTCTGATCTAGAAGAGTTCAAAAGATCCAAAGAAAGGAGCTTGGATCAGCCATCCAGAGTCTTTGACGCGAGCTAGCACTTCCGCAAAGGAAGATCCGATCAGAGCTTCGAGTGGATGATCTGTGGAGGCCAGACGATCAGTGCGGGTGCTCGACATCAGTGAGAGATTCATACCATACCTACCAATAGCAGAGATCATCGGCCTATAAAAAAATGATGAGTTCTGAACTAAACTGATGTGATCTAAAGGTTAGATTAGATTTAGGGCATCAATGTGATCGATGCAGTTTTCTATTTTATATCAAATTTTATATATAAATTTTTCATGTCATAGATCCTTAATGGTAGTTTAGATCTGATTCAAGACATGTTTAGGAGATTAAAGTGTTTAATCTTTTATTTTTCATTGAAAAAATTTAAAATGTATGCTTTGAACTACCCATTTTTCCTTCAATATGTATATAAAAAGAATGAAAATAATTTTCATGTATCATATCATGCTATATAACATGCTATTCAAGTTGTAATATCATTCATATAACTACGCCAAAAATTATGATTACTAGAATCATGCGAAGGTGTATTTTGGTTCAATACTTGAGCCAATACTATTTGACTATGATCTAGACTCAACCCTTTGATCCAATTCACTTATCAAATTTGACTTGAGTCAACAAATTGAATCAACATCCAAACCCTAATCATATTAGGCTTGACCAAGTTAATAATAGGCTAGAAACAATACACCCTAATAAAAACAATTCAAATATCAATCTACCATGAATCATAAAATTTCAAATAATGATAAATTTAAAATTTAACAATTAAAATTTAAAGTCAAACTTGAATCATGGTCAAAAATAACTTTTGATTTTAAGATCGATGTAAGAAATCGATAGAATATTTCAGCATCATATAAATCAAATCACATATATACTATAACAATAGCACCTATTTGATTGAATCTAACAAGGGTGGCTCTGATACCACTATTGGATTTTAGTTACAAAGCAAAATATAGTTTTCAAAAATTTTTAACATGCATAAAAAGAGGTTTAACATTTAAAACCAGCATACTGAAACTCAAACCCTAGAATCACCTTATAGACTCCAACCAAACCATTCAAGTATACAATAGGATAGAAATTATACTTTCTCAAGAAGATGATCATATGGCAAAATGATCTTTACAAGGTTTCAAAGTAGAAGCCCTCCATTGGTGATCCACACAAAAAATGATTAAGATCCTTTCTAACTGAAATAGTGCTACAGTCTTTCTTCACAAGAACGCTGTCGATGTCCTTCTCCAAGAATAAATCGCACTGCTACCTATTTGCCTTTGATTCCTCTACTATGACCATGCCAAGAATCTCTTCTCAAGAGATCTCACCACCTAGAGTTTGTTTTTATACTCCAACATATAGAAAAAGCAAATCCTAGGTCAAACAGCCCTCACTTGCCTTTTTTTCTCTTCTTATCTGTCTTTCTATTTTTTTCTCTTTTCTTTTTCTTAATTCTTTTTAGAATTTTTTTGCTTAATCCTTATTTATCCCACACACAAATGCCAAGATATCTACTCCAAAATCCATAGGGGGCATCCCTTATAAATAGGAAATGAAGAGATGCATGGGTCTCCTAAGGGAGGCCAACTCTTGGTGCTCCACCTTCTTACATGGAGAAATGAATCCTCATGCAAGAATAAATGGTGTAGAGGAGTCTCAAGTATAGAAAAACTCCTCTTCCACACCCATAAATTGAAGGAAAGCATGATAATTTTATACATGTATTTTTCAAATTTTATGATGAAATATATATGGATTAAATAATTTAATTTATAATGTATGCATAGTGTTAGATGTGTGCCCTAGATGCCAGATTGGCTGACACATTCCTGTACAAATGTAAGGACAAATTTGTAATTTTGACTATAAATGAATAAAAGGATTATTCTACTATCACGTTGTGTACATTATGTCTGTGATACATCCTTTGAGTTAGTAAGAATGTTAATTCATATTTTCAAGAGTTGAAAATTTAAGGCATAAATTTACATAACTAACTCATAAACAGTTCCTGACCATAAGATGATCATAAGGATGGTGATCGATCTAGAAGGTTGGTGTACGATCATTTTCTTAGGATAGATGTGTCTTGAGTCTACGGTGCGAAAACACTGGAGCGAGAGTATAGGTATTCGGTGAGAATGAGAGTACTGAGCCTGACCACCTCGAGCAGTCATAAGGAAGTCTACCTTCTCATCGATGATTAGCTCAATGCTGCAGCTGTGTGTTTAGTTCCTTGACCTGAGGTACATCGACAGTTCACCTTGAGTGTGTTATAGTTTGACTACACCATAACTCGATCTCTTAGCCATTCAAAATCCTGAGGTGTATGTTGGCTGTAACATATTCATTGTAGGAACCAGATTGCATCAAGATGGGATCTATCAACCTCGATAGATAAAAGGAGTAGTCCTATGATGATCGAAAGATTGAGTCCTTAAGCCTATGGCCATGGTAGAGTGAAATAATGGAAAAGAGTTTTTCATTAAGATTTCACATCAGACTTGGATCGATCGATTGATTCATATGACTGATGTTGGGTTTGACGAGTTCACCTTAACCCTAATTCAGTCAGGACTCATGATAGAAGAACTCAATCACACAGGTAGCTGCATCGAGAGGTTCATCTTCATTTCTGATGAGTTGCCATCATATACTGCTAGGTATCACTGGTAGATTTTGAAAGCAATTAGAATGATCTTGATGATCGATCATTCTAATTATTTGAATCAGAAGAGTTCTGGTCCATCGAAAGGAGTTTCGATGATGTCGATGATGAGATCATGACATGTCTCATTACCATACGAAAATGAACCTAACTGGGTCACACAAATAAGAGTTAGGGTCTGGATGTCATCAATTGAGCTAGTCCAGTTCGATTGATTTAGATTAGATCCAATTAGGTTTAAGAAAATCATGCTAGCACACGATTGAGTCTAACTTTCTCCTCGTGTAATCTTTTCTATCTCGACTGAGCCAAATGTGATTTGACTCACCTAGAGAATCTTGAGAAGGTTTCTCTTAGTCTGACTGGAGCCAGTCCAGCTCAGAAAAAGTTTTATCTTAATTCACGAGATGAATTTAAGACAACACCTGCTAATTTCTGTCACCTACCATTTTTTGTTTTAGGACATTGGTCAAACGTTGACCCATGGACCTTGGATTGAATGCCACTTGGCAAGAGGTCATTGGAGATTTTTTTTTGGAGTGTCCACCTGCTAATTTTACCCACAAAGTGGGCACCATAATCAGATATGGCATGCACCCCAAGTGGATAAGGTTAGAGTCCCATGAGATGAGGACTCTGATCCCTTGATCAACTTTGACTGTGGGGTGCCAATCTCACTGTGCATATCCAGTGTTGGCACCAACAGTAGGAGGGATTGTGGAGATTCTTATCTGATATGATCAGATGACATCACTCCAGCAATCCAAATTTTTTCAGAATTAATTAAAATTTTTTGATTGGTCGAATGATGTGGCACTGCTTGGCACAGCAGGGTCTGTTTAAACCCTGTCTACACCTAAGGTTTAGTGACTCTGCACAATAACCAGCAAAAGCCTGAATCCTTTCCACTTCTCCATACCCCCTCTACTTGTCTCCCTCCCCTCTTCATGTCCAAGAGGTTGGGCATCCATCTGGTGCTTATCCAAGGCATGGTGGCTTCCTGATTAGAAGGCTGTAGAGATTTATCGAGAAACTGCTGCTCCAGCATCAGAAGATCTTTTGAAGATCTTCCAGATCTGATCCAGATCTAATTTTTGGAAGAACGACTTGTGAGGAGAAGATGATCTAGATCTTGCTTGAGTGGATATCGATAGAGGCCAGATGATTGCGTGGCTATTTTAGAACCTCGGGCATTGCTGCGATCATCTACAAGGTATCTAGTTACCCTAGAGGTATTTCTCTATTCCTCATGATTTTAGATTTAATTTTAAATTTAATATCAGATAATAGGAATTAGATCTAATAGATTTTAGATCTAAAATATCATAGGATAATTTTTTTTTGAAATATTCTGTCTCAGATCTCATTAGATCTGGAAGATCCTACAAGGAAAAAACCTATTTTTCCTTCAACTGGTATCAGAGCCAGGTTGATGGCTCTATTTCAGATCTAATTTAGATCTAATTTTAATTTTTATTTATCTAATATTAATGGATTTCAGATGTCACATCAGATATGATAGGATCTGAAATCAAAAAAATTTAAAATTAAATCTAAGTAGATCTAACATGTATGAGATGCATGACTAGACTAGGAGTAGTTTAATTTATGAATAGTCTTATAGTTTTATATTTTAATATGATTAAAATATAAATTAGATCTAATTTATTCTCTAATTTTTTGATATTATAAATATTATATTCAGATAAAAAAATAAAAATAAAAATTTAATTAATACATAAGATTGATCTGTTGCATGTCTAGACTAGCTGTAGAATTGTTCTAGTAACTGTCTAGAATAGATTCTATATTGAATAGTTCAATTTAAATCATATTTTTTAGATGTTATATGTGATGTATCAGATCTGAAAGTATGCTAATTAGATCAGATTTTAATACATGAGATATATGCAAAGCATGTATAAGTTAGATCTGAAATTATATATGTGATATGTAACTTAGATCTAACTAGTTTTGTAGTTAAATTAATATTTCTGATTTAGGTGATCCTCATGGCTGTCCGGTCATAAGAACAAAGTAGGGTTTAAGACCCTCTCCTCCCATTCAACGGGGTGTTCTTATGGTGTGTAGGGGTGCTGCATGTTCATCCTTAATCAGAAATCAAAATTTACTTTTCTGCAAAATCCTAGATCCTGAAATCTTAAGATTTATTTTACATGTTTTGTTTATGAACCCAAGACTTAATTAATGAATTAAGCCTATGAAATCAAATTAGGTCTAAAATTGAGAATTTCAGATCTAAGCCATTTTCATAAAATTGGGTTCGGGCTTGAGTAGCTCAATTAGGTCTAGCGGTTGATCAAACTGAATCAAAAATTGGTTAGGTGGGATCATGAAAGCTAATAATTGACCAGCCTAATAGGATTAAGTCTAGGTCAAGGTTGAATCATATTCATATGTGACTCGATCAAGTTAAGACCTAATTTGGCTCAGTGGTTAGAGCCTGGATTGTAGGCTAACCCAATTGGTTCTGGTTCGACAATTTGGTGTCTAAGGTAAGTTGGGCAGATGCGATCGACTGAATTTTAATTGGGAGCTACTCGACTCGAATACGTTCTTGTCAAGTTGATGACATATCTCTCCCACCGGTCTCACTTACCTGGCCATATGTGTCGACCTAGTTCTGATTTGAGGTGGCTAACAATTCAAGCTAACCCATGCCACTAGGTTAGTCATAATTATTATGACTATGTCAAGTCAAGTTTAATGAGACCTAAATCAAATCTCCCTAAGAAAATATTAAGTCTAAGATCTTTCACCATTGTGGATGTGTGGGCCCTTCCCGGGGTTGATTATTCTTGACTGGTTACAGTGGCTCAGTTGCACTGGGAAGATGCAACCATGTCCATTAGGCATTGGATGCTACAGATTAGAGGATGGGTTGTGCTCAATATTTCGGATACGGTGAGGGACCCAATCAGGAATCTAGTTCATGCAAATGATGGGTCTGACTTAACTAAGGATTGGAGCAATATTCCAGGCACGGTGAGCTTCATGAATTAGAGACCAACTTTTGGGTGCACCATGATTAGAGAATTACTAGACAAGAGTTGTCCACTCATCGGTTGACCCATCACCAATAATTATTAGGTGAGGTGGTGAGCCAGTCGATGAGACCGCACCACCCACTAGAAATCACTAATCATGAAGATTTTCATATCTCTATCTAGGAAGTGTAGAGATCTGAGAAAATAGTGGGAGCCTAATTTATTTAAAAATGAAATCCCTAAACAAATTGGTTAAGTCTGATTACAAAATCTAACTAAAAACTTTTGACTCTCTACAGGAAACATATCTACGTCCAACCCCCTGACCAAAATACTAGACACCCACAGATTGACTGGACCTAATCTCAAGGACTGATTGAGAAACTACAGAATTATTTTGGGTTTCAAAAAACTGACTCATGTCTTGGACTAGGACCCACCTGCCATGCCAGCACGTCCGACTACTGAACAGAGAGCATCTCTGAAAAAGTGGATGGATGACGATAACAAAATCAGGTACTACATGTTGGGTGCCATATATGATGACTTGCAGCACCAGCATGAGAACATTATAACTACCCGCCAAATGTTGGCTCACCTACAAGAGTTGTTTGGTGATCAAAGTCGCGCAGCCAAGTATCAAGTCTTCAAAAATTTTTTAAGGCTAAAATGCGTGATGGGCAGTCAGTCCAAGATTATTGTTTAATAATGATCAAGGACCTTGAGGAGCTTAAGAAGCTCGGTGTCATCTTAGATAGGGATTTTCAGATTAATGTGATCCTTCAGTCCTTGTCTTATGCATATGGTCAGTTCATCATGAACTTCCATATGCATATGATGCAGTGTACCTTGGCTGAGTTAATGAACATGTTGGTTACGGCTGAGCTTTCTTTGAAGGGTTCAAAAGGCTCAGTCCTTACTGTAGAGCAGACTTCTTCCAAGAGAAAGTCTTTTAGAAAGAAGAAGAAGTCTATGAAGAAGCGGAAGGTGGATGGGAAGAAGAAGAAGACAGAACCGAAGAAGAAGACTGCTAAAAAGGAAAAATATTTCCACCGTAATTCAGACAGCCATTGAAAGCGGAACTGTCCTCAGTACCTAGCCACCCTGAAGAACAAGAAGGATGGTCCTTCTGCAGGAATGCTCGTTATAGAATCTAATCTTACGATTTCTTCTACATCCAGTTGGGTACTTGACTCTAGTTCTAATACTCATTTATGCACTTCTATGCAGGGTCTTGAGGAGAGCAGGAGGCTGAGAAATGGGGATATGATCCTATGCTTCGAGAATGGAATAAGAGTTGCTGCTGTGGCTGTGGGAACCTATCCTCTATGATTATCATTAGGATTAGATTTAGTTCTTAGAGGTTATTATTATGTGCCTATAGCAAGCAGAAATTTGATTTCTGTTTCATGTTCAGCACAAGAAGACTATGTGATTAGCTTTCATAAGAACCATTGTAACATATTTTATGAAAATAATAAAGTTGCAAATGATTTTCTTATTAATGGTCTCTATCAGCTACATATTGATGTATCTGTATTTCATATCGAGCAAAATGTGAATGCCATGGGAATTAAAAGACCTAGAGATAGTCTAAATGATAGGTATTTGTGGCACCTAAGGCTAGGTCATATAGTGGAAGACAGGGTTAACAAATTGAAGAAATCTGGGCTATTGAGTCTGTTGACTTTCGAGTCATATCCAGTTTATGAATCATGCCTTCAAGGCAAAATGACCAAGCTTCCTTTTACAAAACATAGGGAAAGGGCCCCAGACCTACTTGCCCTAGTACATACAGATGTGTGCGGCCTATTTGATGTGCCGGCTAGAGACAACTATGTCTACTTCATTACCTTTACCGATGATATGTCTAGGTATGGATATGTGTTTCTAATGAAACATAAGTCTGAAGCCTTTGAAAAGTTCAAAGAATTCAGACATGAAGTAGAAAAATAAATAGAAAAGTCCATTAAGGTTCTTTGATCAGATCGAAGAGGCGAATACCTTAGTCGAAAGTTCCTAGACTATCTTAAGGACAATGGCATAGTCTCTTAATAGACTCCACCTGGAACACGACAACTCAATGGGGTTTTAGAACGGAGAAACCAGATCCTATTAGATATGGTCCGTTCTATGATGAGCTTCACGGACCTCTCTGAGTTTCTTTGGAGATATTGTCTCATGACAGCAATATATGTATTGAATAGGGTTTCCTCTAAAACCGTTTCTACCACACCGTATGAGATATGGCATGGTAAGAAGTCAAGTCTGAGTCATCCCAAAATTTGAGATTGTCCGGCTCATGTCAAGAGACAGTAGGCGGACAAGTTAGAGTTCAGGTCTTTTAGAGCTTGATTCATAAGATATCCTAAAGAGTCATTAGGATACTATTTCTATATTTCGAAAGATCACAATGTGATTGTGAGTCGACATGCTATTTTTCTTGAAAAATAGTTTATTCAAGATGGTGGCATCGGAAGAATAATTAAGCTCAAAGAGAATGTCTTCCAAGAGCAACGAGCTAAGGAACCTGAGGAACCCAATCAATTAGAACCAGTCACCTCGTAGATCGACTAGGGTTTTTCATCCTCCTGAAAGGTACTTAGGTACTATACAAGAGGAAGTAGAGAAAATATTTCTCATGGGAAATGGGGCTCATGGTGATGACCCCAAGACCTATGATGAGGCGATATCAGATATCAACTCTGAATAATGGTTAGAGGCAATGAGATTAGAAATTCACTCGATGCACTCAAACCAAGTCTGGACCTTGGTAGCTCCACCTGAAGGTATTGTACCTATTAGATGTAAATGGATCTTCAAAAGAAAGATAGGTGCAGATAGAAATGTGGAGACATTCAAGGCAAGGCTTGTAGCGAAAGGTTATAGTCAGCGCAAAGGCATTGATTATCAGGATACCTTTTCGTCCGTAGCCATGCTAAAATCCATCCGCACATTGCTTGCTGTTGCAGCCTATTTCGATTATGAAATATGATAGATGGACGTAAAAATGGCATTCTTAAATAGATATCTTAAGGAAGATATCTATATGGAACAGCCGCTTGGTTTCACATCCAGTGATGATGATCACAAGATCTGCAAGCTACAAAGGTCCATTTATGGACTTAAGCAAGCATCTCGGAGTTAGAACACTCATTTCAATGATGTGATCAAAATATTTGATTTCATCAAGAACGAGAAGGAACCATGTGTGTTCAAGAAGGTCAGTGGGAGCGCAGTTGTCTTCCTCGTACTGTATGTAGATGACATCCTCCTGATTGAAAATGATATTTTCATGTTGACCTCAGTCAAAATATGGTTGTTTAAGGAGTTCTCTATGAAAGATCTAGGAGAGGCATCCTTTATACTAGGTATTAAGGTCTATAGAGATAGACCAAATAGGATGCTGGGACTTTCACAGAAGATGTACATAGAGGAGGTACTAAAAAGGTTTAGCATGAAAAATTTCAAAAGAGGTTTAGTACCTTTTAAACATGGCATTCATCTTTCCAAGAAGATGTGCCCTAGCACACCTGAGGAGATTGAACGCATGAGCAAGATCCCTTATGCTTCCACAATAGGGAGCCTCATGTATGCCTTGCTATGTATACGACCTGATATGGCCCATGATGTGAGTGTCACAAGCAGATATCAATCGAATCCAGGCGAAGAGCACTGGACTTCTGTGAAATGTATCCTTAAGTACTTGAGAAGGACTAAGGATATGTTTCTAGTCTTTGGGAATGGAGAACTTCAGGTTCAGGGATCTACAGACTTAGACTTTATGTCTGATATAGATGTCAAAAGTCAACATCTGAGAGTCTGTTCATTTGCAATGGTGGTGCAGTTAGCTGGAAGAGTTCTGTTGGGTATAAAATACCCACAGCCGGAACCCACGGCGGAACCGCCATCAGCAAGTGTAGCTCCGCCCGGACTCCTACGGGAGCCGGGCTCCACTGCCATCAGCAAGTATAGCTCCGCCCGGACTCCTACGGGAGCCGGGCTCCACCGCCATCAGCAAGTGCAGCTCCGCCCGGACTCCTACGGAAGCCAGGCTCCACCGCCATCAGCAAGTGCAGCTCCGCCCGGACTCCTACGGGGGCCGGGCTCCACCGCCATCAGCAAGTGCAGCTCCGCCCGGACTCCTACGGGAGCCGGGCTCCACCGCCATCAGCAAGTGCAGCTCCGCCCGGACTCTTACGGGAGCCGGGCTCGACCACCATCAGCAAGTGCAGCTCCGCCCGGACTCCTACGGGAGCCGGGCTCCACCGCCATCAGCAAGTGCAGCTCCGCCCGGACTCCTACGGGAGCCGGGCTCCACCGCCATCAGCAAGTGCAGCTCCGCCCAGACTCCTACGGGAGCCGGGCTCCACCGCCATCAGCAAGTGCAGCTCCGCCCGGACTCCTACGGGAGCCGAGCTCCACTGTCGACATCAGCGCAGCTCCGCCCGGACTCCCACGGGAGCCGGGCTCCGCTCTCAGTATCAACGGCTGGTAAGCTCAATCCGGACTCCTATCAGAGCCGGATTTCACCCTTAACTTTGTTTGCAGTGCAGCTCCGCCCGGACTCCTACGGGAGTCGGGCTCCACCGCCATCAGCAAGTGCAGCTCCGCTCGGACTCCTACGGGAGCCGAGCTCCACTGTCGACATCAGCGCAGCTCCGCCCGGACTCCCACGGGAGCCGGGCTCCGCTCTCAGTATCAATGGCTGGTAAGCTCAATCCGGACTCCTATCAGAGCCGGATTTCACCCTTAACTTTGTTTGCAGTGCAGCTCCGCCCGGACTCCTACGGGAGCCGGGCTCCACCGCCATCAGCAAGTGCAGCTCCGCCCGGACTCCTACGGGAGCCAGGCTCCACTGTCGACATCAGCGCAGCTCCGCCCGAACTCCCATAGGAGCCGGGCTCCGCTCTCGGTATCAACTGCTGCTCCGCCAGGACTCCTACAGAAACCGAGCTCCGGCCATTACCGAGCTCCAATCGACAGATCCGTGCCTCCTGACAGGCCCTCAAAATGGCCACGACCCTGCTCCACTTCCTGTGGCGGACTCCGCGCAGTACCATCATTCCCTGACAAGCCGCAGTGGCCATAGCCGCCCTGCTCCACTTCCTGTGGCGGACTCCGCACAGCTCCACTATCCCCTGGCAGGCCACAGTGACGGCCACGAACCTGCTCCACCTCCTACGACGGATACCATGCGATTCTCCTGACGACGAACGCTGCTCCACCCCTCATAACAGACTCCACGTGGCGGGTCGAGGTGATGCCCACGTATCTGCTCCATTATATTTCGCAATCAATTCCCCTGACCATGGGCGGCCCACTACCAGGCGGTTACAAACGTCGCCATCAGTCCGTTGCCTCCTCCGCCTATAAAAGGGGGACTCAGATACGTTATTCTTTAAGCTCTTTTGCCTTATCCCAAAACTCTGCTAAACTCTTCGTTCGAGCACTCCATTCTTGTTGAGGCAGAGAACTGACTTGAGCGTCGGAGGGTCTTGCCGGAGCAACCCCACCTTCGGTTTAGACTTCCCTTGCAGGTCCCGGCGGCGACCGCGGCTTCCTCAACTCCAGCTTCTCCGGCGCAGGCAGATTTTTGCACCAACAGGATTGGCGCTAGAGGAAGGGGCTAGTGTCTTCGCAGCACCCTTGTTCTTGAAGGAGCGCTCAACGGAGCTGCCTCCGGCCATCTCTCTGTCATCTACTCCTAATCCTCCCCCGCGAGATCGACACCCGATGCCTCCGCGCAGGGCATCCACCCGACGGTCCACGGCCTCCGCGGCCAGATCTCAGGCTCCGGCCTCCCCTCCCGTTTCTCAGCCAGCTCCTCCTCCCCCTCTGGCGACGGCGGTCGGCGTGGAGCAGTTTGACTTGCTGGCGCAGCAGGTCAAAGGCCTCGTTGAGGCCGTACAGGCAATGCAGCAGCAGCCGCCGCAGGCGTCAGCGCATCCGGAAGGGGCATCTCCGGAATGCCAAAACCCGGCGGTGGGGTGGGCCACCTGGGCCAGCCGCCCCGTCCTTCCCGGGAAGGCGAATCCAAGGGTGGAGAGCCCTCAATCGGACCACGACTCCACCCCTGGGAGATCCCTGCCCCCGTTCTGCTAAAGGACCCTCGAGACTCGAAGTCGAGAGGATTTCTTGGACCGGAGGCTCCAGGAGATGAACCAGCAGATCGAAGAACTCCGCCATGCACCTCCCGCTTACGGTGAGGATATCTGCACTGACCCTCCCTTCTCCCAAATGATTATGCAGGAACCGATCCCGCCGAATTTCAAGCTTCCTCAGTTCGAAAGCTACGACGGGACGTCGGACCCGGTCGATCATCTGGAGGCCTTTCGAATGATGATGCTGCTCCACGGTGCTCCTGACGCCATCTTGTGCCGGGCTTTCCCATCTACCTTGAAGGGAGCAGCAAGAAACTGGTACTCAGCTCTGAAGCCGGGTACCGTGTTCTCCTTTGATCAAATGAGCCACCAATTTGTGGCCCATTTTGTCAGCAGCCGACGTCCCCGAAAAGGTTCGGAGTCCCTCATCAACATCAAGCAGAGGGAAGGGGAGTCCATACGGGCCTACATCAACCGCTTCAACATCGCGGCGTTGGAAGTCCGGAACTTGGACCAGTCGGTTGCCATGGCCGCCCTGAAAGGTGGCCTTCAGAAGAATGATCTCTTATACTCCCTGGAGAAGAAGTACCCCAGGGATTTCGCTGATCTGCTGGCTCAGGCTGAAGGATACGCCCGAGCGGAAGAGGCCTTCAAAATGAAAGATGAAGAGACTGCGAGGGAGCGCCAGGCGGGAAATTCTGGTAAGCTCGCAGTTGAGAAGAGGCCAAAGGAAGCCCGGCCTCGCTCCCGATCCCCTCCTGGGCATAAGCGCGCCCATACTCCCCCCCGGGCATGCAGGCAGAGGAGCCCAGACAACAGGTTTCGGCGGGGTTTCCCGCCAGGGAAGTTCCGCAACTACGCCCCCCTCAACGCCTCGAAGGCCCAGGTACTGATGGAGGTCAGGAAGCTGCTCCCTAGGCCGGAGAAGATGTGCACGCACCCCGGGAAGCACAACCTCAACAAGTTCTGCCTCTACCACCGCGACCACGGCCACGACATCGAGGAGTGCATCCAGCTCCAGGATGAGATCGAGGAGCTCATCCGGCGAGGTCGGCTCGACAGATTCATCCACCGCCGGCCTGAGGGTAGAGGAGACCGGCCAAGAGCCCTCCCACCGCCCGAACCGCAGAAAAGGGAGCAGCCCGAGGATCGGCCTCCTATCGGGACCATCGACTCCATCGCCGGAGGGCCTCAAGGAGGAGCGGGAGAACTATAAATGTATTGCTTACTATTTCATTTTGAATCTACTTTTCTTTCTAGCTAACGCGCCCCTCTTACTTAACGCGGATGTATTATGGCTGGATACGACCCCTCCAAAAACAACGGCCATGTCGGGAACAGGAGGAGAACCTCGTCCCGACATGAGCAAAGTCAAAGGCCCGATTCTTTTAGACCGGATGGGGGGAGAGGCCTTACAACGCCCTAATGTGCCCCCACAGCCATGTCAGGAATAGGAGGAGAACCTCGTCCTGACATGAGCAAAGTCAAAGGCCCGGTTCTTTTAGATCGGATGGGGGGAGAGGCCTTACAATGCCCTAATGTGCCCCCACAGCCCTGTTAGGGACAGGAGGAGAACCTCGCCCTAACTTGAGCAAAGTTGAAGGCCCGGTTCTTTTAGACCGGATGGGGGGAGAGGCCTTACAACGCCCTAATGTGCCCCCACAGCCCTGTTAGGGACAGGAGGAGAACCTCGCCCTAACTTGAGCAAAGTCGAAGGCCCGGTTCTTTTAGACCGGATGGGGGGAGAGGCCTTACAACGCCCTAACGTGCCCCCACGACCCCGACAGGAACAGGAGGAGATCCTCATCCTGACATGAGCAATGTGGAAGGTCCGGACTCCAACGGGAGTCGGGTTTCCACGATGAGGAAGACTTCACCCGGACTCCTACGGGAGCCGGGTTCCTACGACAAGGAAGACTCCACCCGGACTCCTACGGGAGCCGGGTTCCACCGCCAAGGAAAGCTTCACCCAGACTCCTACGGGAGCCGGGTTCCGCCGCCCAGGAAAGCTTCACCCGGACTCCTACGGGAGCCGGGTTCCGCCGCCAAGAAAAGCTTCACCCAGACTCCTACGGGAGCCGGGTTCCACCGCCAAGAAAAGCTTCACCCGGACTCCTACGGGAGCCGGGTTCCGCCGCCAAGGTAAGCTTCACCCGGACTCCTATGGGAGCCGGGTTTCGCCGCCCAGGTAAGCTTCACCCGGACTCCTACGAGAGCCCGGTTCCGCCGCCAAGAAAGACTTCGCCCGGGCTCCTGAGAAAGCCGGACTCCATCCGCTACTTCGCCAGCAAGGCTCAAAAATGATGGCGAGGCTTGGCCACATGACGAGATCAGAAGAAAGGGAAGAGCCCCTTCCCACGACGACCTCTAAGCCAAACAGACCAAACGACGAGAGAGGGTCAACGAACGACAATATCGGTGCTATGCGCGGACAAGGTAACACAAAGAGCTTTTTCCTCATTTCCGATATATGTACTACAGGGCCAGGACGGCCAGAGAAAGAGGGACAAAATGACAAAAAAAAAAAAAAAAAAAAAAGAGTGGCAGCTACAAAAAGGGGGTGACTACAAAAGAACTCTAAGGAGGTCCTGCTCCCTCTAACCTAGGGTGATCACCTCCATCCCCCAACCAGGACTGCCTCAGGCTCTCCACCGTTTCCTCTAGTTCTTCCTTCTTTTGCAGCATATCCTGGAGCGCCTGACGAAGTCACCGGCTCTCAGCCTCCGCTTCCCGATGCCACTTCCACAAAACTTCGGACTCCGCCTCTGCGTCCGCGACGGCCTTCCGCTCAAGCTCCAGTTGAATTTTTACTTGTTGCAGCTCGGCTGTCTTCTCCCCAAGGGAGACAGAAATCCCCTCGACGGTGCCTCTCAGGGCGTGAAACTCTTCGGTATCTTGGGTGTTAGTAAGCTGCGCCCTAGTAACCAGCTGCCTCTGGAGACGAACGACCTCGTCCGCCGCTTGACGGAATCTCCCTTTATACTCTTCTACCTGCCGGCGCCAGCTGGCACGCTGCACATCATGGCTCATCTCAGCATCTTGAAGCTGCTTCTGAAGGTTAGAAACTTTTTGTGACCATATCTGCTCATCCCGCGCTGTGAGCCGGGATGAGTTCCCTTCCAGCTGGCCGATCCTCCTCTTCGCAGCTGACAGCTCCACCTTAAGGGCGCTGATCCTGGCTTCTTGAGCCCAAGTTCGGTCGCTGGCGCTCTTCGTGCATTCCTCGAGCTCCTTTGCGAAGTTCGCCTTCCTCCGGCTGTAGTCCATGATTGCCTTCACTTGGAGACTCCTGAAGTGGGCGGCCTCGGTGGCGGCCTCGGAATAGCATTTTTTCGACTTGCGGAGCTCGTCCTCCGACTTTTTCAACTTCTTCGTCAGGTGGAGGACCTCCTTTTTGAGCCGTTGGATAGTTGACTTCAGCGGGACCCCCAGGGGCAAGGGGAGTGCTTCGGCGGGACGCTGCCATCGGAAGATGCAAACGTCAAAGACCAGCTCATTACGAGAAGAAAGGCAGGAAAGAAGGAGCAGGGGAAGGAAAGACCATCCACAATAAGAAATTCAACTTTATTGATTAATTTTGAAGACAAGCGGAAAGGAAATATGGCGACGAAAGAAAGATACAAGATCGGAGGTCTCAGACCTCGGGGGCGGGGGGTGGAGAGCTCGGCGCGGGGGGTGCGACTGCGGTGGCAGCGGACGAAGGGGCGGCCTCGTCGTCAGATTCCTCCAAAAAGCCGAGATCAAGGTCGGGGTATCTACTGGCCACCCTCTCTCGGCAGAGCTCGAACCCCTTGGTAAACGCCTCCAGGCCGAATTGGACGTTCAGCTCCCTCATCTCCGCGGAGGCCTTGAACTCCTCCACCGCAAGGGTCCTGGCCTCCGAGACCAGAACCGGAGTTTGCTCGGCCAGATGGGCGACCTCGGCCTCCGCCTTCCTTGCCGACTCCTCCAAGCTTCGCCTCTCCTCCTCCCGGGCTCGTCTTTCCTCTTCCCGATCTTGTCTCTCCCTCTCCAGGGCCTCCCGGAGGGCGGCCACCTCGGCCGTCTTCGCTTGAAGATGAGCAACCTCGTCTTGGCAGTGCTCCTCCACCCGCAGAAGATCCCTTCTCATGCGGCCCGACGCCTCGACATAGGCGAAGAGCTGGTGCCCGATCTGCAAGGACAGATAGAGAATCACAACGAAGACCGAGCAACTGTGCCAGTAAAAATCCGCTTACCTCAAGAAAGGACCCCAAGGTGTCCCAGGCCCGCTGCTCGGGATCGGCACGGTCGATCCTCTCCACGACATCGGACAGAATGCAACCATCGAGCAGCCGACGGATCAGAGCCTTATCGTTGAAGGGGTTCTCCGATCCCCCCTCGGAGCAGACGGACTCGTCTGCGGTGGCTTGGTGGCTGCTCGGCCTGTGGGCCACCGATTTTCTCCTCCTCCCCGCGACGGGCGCCTCCACGGGGCGGACCCCCGGAATGGGGACCCCGATCGGCGGGCTCCTTGGGGGAGCCCGGGGGGCCGCTGGCTCGGCATCCGAAGGAATGTCGATTGTCGGGGTCGCCTGGACGGGCGTAGCCAAGCTTGTCTCCTCTACCCTGGCCCTCTTCGTCGAGCCAGAAGTCGTCGCGCCCTTCCTTTTCTGGGCTCTCATGGCCTTGGCGAGCATCCGTGTGGCTTCGGCGTCCATTGCTAAAAAAAAAAAAAAAAAAAAATAGTTAAAGAAAAGAAGAAGGAAAAAGCGGCACTGATCAGTCCAGAGTCAAAAAAAAAAAAAAAAAAAAAGAAGAAAGAAAAAAGAGAAAGAGAAAAGAGGAAAAAGGAGAGAGAAAGAAAGAAAGAGAAGAAGAAGACAAGAAAAGGAAAGATATATACTTGCTGGATCCTGAGGGCTCAGGCCGATGTTGAAAAGAAGCTGCTCCCTTAGTAGGTTTGGAAGGGAAGGAGCGGGGTAACTCAGGAGCTTCTGGGCGGCCTGAAGGTCGTCCTCTCCCAGGCTGGGAGCCCGGCGGACGGAATCCCTCAGAGACCCCCAAGGGGGCAGGCCCAGTTCCAGGGTCGGATAGTAAATGAAGAGAAATTTCCCCTTCCAGTTGTGAATCGAAGAAGGGGCGCCCTTCAGCAACCCCTTCTTACCGAACTGGGGGGAGAAGTACCACCAGTCCTTCGCTGAAGGATGGCGTTTGAAGGTGTAGAAATGTCTGAACAGGGAGAGGGAAGGCTGGACCTCGGCTATATGATAGAGAGAGAGAAACCCTATCAAAAACCTAAAGGAATTCGGGGCGACAGAGGCGAGAGAAATGTCTAAGAAATGAAAGAAGGCGGCAACAAAAGCAGGAAGCGGAAGCCGGAGTCCGGCACGGAATGCCTCCTGGTACAAACAAAAGCGACCAGGAGGGGGAGCACTGGCCCGGTCAGAGGGGCCAGGAAGCTCCAGGTCGTACTCTGAAGGGACCCCGTACCGAGCCCTTATCAGGAGAAGTTCGTCCGGAGTCGACGAACAAGGAATGGCGCCCGGTGCGAAAACCGGGCGATGCCCTACCCCGAACGCGGGTTCGTCCGCAGAGACAGGGGCCTGGGGGTTTGAAGTAGAAGAACTCCCAGAACTTACGGGGGCAGAAGAATCGGAAGACATTTTTTCTTTGGGGGAGAACCTAAAGGACCCTAGAAAAGCAAGCCGAGAAGGGAGGGAGACGCCGGAGGTCAACTCAGGAGAAGACACAAAAGAAGTGAAAAGAGGAGAGGACCCTAGGCGGTAAGAAGAAGAAGGTGGGCACTAACCTATCTTGCTCTGGGGGCCTGGGGAGCGAGAAACGGAAGGCGCCTATGGCTCGAGAGGGCGTTCGCTAGAGCAGACTCTCGGGGAGATGACAGACGCCAGCAAGAAATCAGAAACGGAGTGGGGCGCCTGAAGGGGGGAGGACGGGTTTAAATAGGCCCTGGGATCCGGCGCCATAATGATCTCGAATCCCCCCAGGCCAGTCCGCATCCGACGCGTGTCCCACTCCCCATGGCAGACGGCTGAAGGCGGCTGGCGGTTGGCAGGGTCATAATTGCACCGTACTTAGGCCAGCGTACCTGTGGGGTCTTCGAAGCATCCTCTCGTACCGCCCCAATTCGAAAAGACTCCGGCATGTGCTCATTTAATGCCAAAATATCTGGAAGCGGTGGGGCACGGGATTCGAAGGGACGGTTCCGGCTGTACTTCTATGTACTTCCTTCGTTTGAAATTCAAAACTCGGATGTAGGGGGACTGGTGTTGGGTATAAAATACCCACAGCCGGAACCCACGGCGGAACCGCCATCAGCAAGTGCAGCTCCCCCCGGACTCCTATGGGAGCCGGGCTCCACCGCCATCAACAAGTGCAGCTCCGCCCGGACTCCTACGGGAGTCGGGCTCCACCGCCATCAGCAAGTGCAGCTCCGCCCGGACTCCTACGGGAACCGGGCTCCACCACCATCAGCAAGTGCAGCTCCGCCCGGACTCCTACGGGAGCCGGGCTCCACCGCCATCAGCAAGTGCAGCTCCGCCCGGACTCTTACGGGAGCCGGGCTCCACCACCATCAGCAAGTGCAGCTCCGCCCGGACTCCTACGAGAGCCGGGCTCCACCGCCATCAGCAAGTGCAGCTCCGCCCGGACTCCTACGGGAGCCGGGCTCCACCGCCATCAGCAAGTGCAGCTCCGCCCGGACTCCTACGGGAGCCGGGCTCCACCGCCATCAGCAAGTGCAGCTCCACCCGGACTCCTACGGGAGTCGAGCTCCACTGTCGACATCAGCGCAGCTCCGCCCGGACTCCCACGGGAGCCGGACTCCGCTCTCAGTATCAACGGCTGGTAAGCTCAATCCGGACTCCTATCAGAGCCGGATTTCACCCTTAACTTTGTTTGCAGTGCAGCTCCGCCCGGACTCCTACGGGAGCCGGGCTCCACCGCCATCAGCAAGTGCAGCTCCGCCCGGACTCCTACGGGAGTCGAGCTCCACTGTCGATATCAGCGTAGCTCCGCCCGGACTCCCACAGGAGCCGGGCTCCGCTCTCAGTATCAACGGCTGGTAAGCTCAATCCGGACTCCTATCAGAGCCGGATTTCACCCTTAACTTTGTTTGCAGTGCAGCTCCGCCCGGACTCCTACGGGAGCCAGACTCCACCGCCATCAGCAAGTGCAGCTCCGTCCGGACTCCTACGGGAGCCGGGCTCCACTATCGACATCAGCGCAGCTCCGCCCGGACTCCCATAGGAGCCGGGCTCCGCTCTCGGTATCAACTGCTGCTCCACCAGGACTCCTACAGAAACTGGGCTCCGACCGTTACCGAGCTCCAATCGACAGATCCGCGCCTCCTGACAGGCCCTCAAAATGGCCACGACCCTGCTCCACTTCCTGTGGCGGACTCCGCGCAGTACCATCATTCCCTGACAAGCCGCAGTGGCCATAGCCGCCCTGCTCCACTTCCTGTGGCGGACTCCGCACAGCTCCACTATCCCCTGGCAGGCCACAGTGACGGCCACGAACCTGCTCCACCTCCTGCGACGGATACCATGCGATTCTCTTGACGACGGACGCTGCTCCACCCCTCATAACAGACTCCACATGGCGGGTCGAGGTGATGCCCACGTATCTGCTCCATTATATTTCGCAATCAATTCCCCTGACCATGGGCGGCCCACTACCAGGCGGTAACAAACATCGCCATCAGTCCGTTGCCTCCCCTGCCTATAAAAGGGGGACTCAGATACGTTATTCTTTAAGCTCTTTTGCCTTATCCCAAAACTCTGCTAAACTCTCCGTTCGAGCACTCCATTCTTGTTGAGGCAGAGAACTGACTTGAGCGTCGGAGGGTCTTGCCGGAGCAACCCCACCTCCGGTTTAGACTTCCCTTGCAGGTCCCGACGGCGACCGCGGCTTCCTCAACTCCAGCTTCTCCGGCGCAGGCGGATTTTTGCACCAACAAGTTCCAAGCAGACGGTGATTGCTGATTCCACTATGGAGGTAGAGTATATTGCTACATCAGAATATGCAAAGGAGGCATTCTGGTATAAGAAGTTTGCCGCAGAGCTTGGAGTGATGTCATCGGATGCCATCCTTCTTTACTGTGACAATAATGGTGCCATAGCCCTAGCTAAGGAGTCAAGGTCTTACCAGAAGTCCAAGCATATCGAGTGGTGATTCCATCTGATCTGTGATTATCTCGAAAAAGGTTATGTCGAGGTTAAGAGAGTCGACTCCACAGATAATGTGGCAGATCCACTGACAAAGCCATTAGGCCAGCAGAAGATCGAAGCCCACCTTGAGAAGATGGGACTTAGATATGTAGCCAATTGGCATTAGGTCAAGTGGGAGTTTGTTAGATGTGTGCCCTAGATGCCAGATTGGCTGACACATTCTTATACAAATATAAGGACAAATTTATAATTTTGACTATAAATGAATAAAAGGGTTATTCTACTATCACATTGTGTACATTATGTCTGTGATACATCCTTTGAGTTAGTAAGAATGTCAATTCATATTTTCAAGGGTTGAAAATTTAAGGCATGAATTTACATAACTAACTCATAAACAGCTCCTGACCATAGAATCATCATGAGGATGGTGATCGATCTGGAAGGTTGGTGTACGATCATTTTCTTAAGGTAGATGTGTCTTGAGTCTACGGTGTGGAGATATCGGAGCGAGAGTACAGGTATTCATTGAGAACGAGAGTACTGAGCGTGACCACCTCGAGCAGTCATAAGGAAGTCTACCTTCTCGTCGATGACTAGCTCGATGCTGCAGCTGTGTGTCTAGTTCTTTGACCTGAGGTGCATCGACAGTTCACCTTGAGTGTGTTATAGTTTGACTACACCATAACTCGATCTCCTAGCCATTTGAAACCCTGAGGTGTATGTTGGCTGTAGCATATTCATTGTAGGAATCAGATTGCACCAAGATGGGATCTATCAACCTCGGTAGATAAGAGGAGTAGTCCTATGATGATCGAAAGATTGAGTCCTTAAGCCCATGGCCATGGCAGAGTGAAATACTGAAAAAGAGTTTTTCATTAAGGTTTCATATCAGACTTGGATCGATCGATTGATTCATATGACAGATGTTAGGTTTGATAAGTTCACCTTAATCCTAATTCAGTCGGGACTCATGATAGAAGAACTCAATCACACAGGTAGCTGCACCGAGAGGTTCATCTTTATTTCTGATGGGTTGCCACCATATACTGCTAGATGTCACTAATGGATTTTGGGAGCAATTAGAATGATCTTGATAATCGATCATTCTAATTGTCCGAATCAGAAGAGTTCTGGTCCATCGAAAAAAGTTTCGATGATGTCGATGATGAGATCATGACATGTCTCATTACCATCCAGAAATGAACCTAATTGGGTCACACAAACAAGAGTTAGGGTCTGGATGTCATCAATTGAGCTAGTCCAGTTCGATTGATTTTGATTAAATTCAATTAGGTTCAAGAAAATCATGCTAGCACATGATTGAGCCTAACTTTCTCCTCATGTAATCTTTTCTATCTTGACTGAGCCAAATGAGATTTGACTCACCCAGAGAACCTTGAGAAGGTTTCTCTCAGTCTGACTGGAGCCAGTCCAGCTCAGAAAAAGTCTTGTCTTAATTCATGAGATGAATTTAAGACAACACCTACTAATTCCTGTCACCTGCCATTTTCTGTTTTAGGGCATTGGTCAAATGTTGACCCATGGACCTTGGACTGAAGGCCACTTGGCAAGAAGTCATTGGAGATTTTTTTTATGGAGTGTCTACCTGCTAATTTTACCCTCAAAGTGGGCACCATAATCAGATATGGCATGCACCCCAGGTGGATAAGGATAGAGTCCCATGAGATGAGGACTCTGATCTCTTGATCAACTTGGACTGTGGGGTGCCAATCTCACTGTGCTTATCCAGTGTTGGCGCCAATAGTAGGAGGGATTGTGGAGATTCATATCTGATATGATCAGATGATATCACACTATCAATCAAAATTTTTTCAAAATTAATTAAAATTTTTTGATTGATCGAATGATGTGGCACTGCATGGCGCAGCAGGGTCTATTTAAACCCTGTCTGCGCCTAGGGTTTAGTGACTCTGCTCAATAACCAGCAAAAGCCTGAATCCTCTCCACTTCTCCATACCCCCTCTACTCCTCTTTCTCCCATCTTCACATCCAAGAGGTTAGGCATTCATCTGGTGCTTGTCCAAGGCGTGGTGGCTTCCTTATTAGAAGGCTGCAGAGATTTATCGAGAAGCTGCTGCTCCAACTTCAAAAGATCTTTTGAAGATCTTTCAGATCAGATCCAAATCTAATTTTTGGAGCAAGAATTTGTGAGGAGAAGATGATCTAGATCCTACTTGAGTGGATACTGGTAGAAGCTAGGCGACTACGTGGCTATTTTAGAACCTCGGGCATTGCTGTGATCATCTACAGGGTAATCTAGTTACCCTAGAGATATTTCTTTATTCCTCATGATTTTAGATTTAATTTTAGATTTAATATTAGATAATAGAAATTAGATCTAATAGATCTTAAATCTAAAATATCATAAGATAATTTTTTTTTTGAAATATTCCACCCCAGATCTCATTAGATCTGGAAGATCCTACAAGAAAAAAGTTGGTTTTTCCTTCAACTGGTATCAAAGCCAGGTTGATGGCTCTATTTCAGATCTAATTTAGATCTAATTTTTATTTTTATTTATCTGATATTGATGAATTTTAGATGTCACATCAGATGTGATAGGATCTAAAATCAAAAAAAATTAAAATTAAATCTAAATAGATCAAACATGTATGAGATGCATGACTAGACTAGGAATAGTTTAATCTATGAATAGTCTTATAGTTTTATGTTTTAATGTGATTAAAATATAAATTAGATCTAATTTATTTTCTATTTTTTTGATATTATAAATATTATATTCAAATCAAAAAATAGAAAATAAAATTTAATTAATTCATAAGATTGATCTATTGCATGCCAAGACTAGTTGTATAATTATTCTAGTAACTGTCTAGAATAGATTTCATATTGAATAGCACAATTTAAATCTTATTTTTTAGATGTTATATTTGATGTATCAGATCTGAAAGTATGCTAATTAGATCAAATGTTAATGCATGAGATGTATGCAAAGTGTTGGTGCAGAATTTCACTGAAGCTGGAGTTGCTGGAGTCGAGGTGACTGCGACCATCGTCGGGACCTGCAAGAGAAGTCTAAATCGGAGTTGGGGGTGCTCCGACTGTTGAAAATAGTATCCCAAAACCAATCGTCAGTCTGTTGATGGTTGTGCTCATTTTTGTATATGTACATGAATTATGAATTAATAAAAATTATTTTGGTATTTTTCATCACAAAATGTTTCATCTTCTAATGAACTCCTATGTTGTGGTGAAGTCCTTAGGACTATTTAGACTCAACAAAGGAGGATTTATCATTTAATCCTTAAATCTATTCACGACCAAATGATACGTTGTTACCAAGGATGACAACGTTTATCAAGCATAGGTCATTGTGTGCCATATAGGTTGGTTGTCCTCTTAACCAAAGAGTGTGTAGACATTGGTATGGCATACAGGTGAGATGTAAGAGTACATCTGTACTGAATGTGACCGACTTTGGAGCTATTTCTACTATCAAGATTTGCTCCGATGGAATATGGGTATAAATATCTTTCCGACCTGAGACCGCCACGGTGATTTGCAAGCAACTCACTACACTTAGGCACTGGACTACCTGAATTTCTAATTCAGTGATGAAAGGCTGCTGGGTGTAGTCAAATACTTGACTTGTCGGTGCGTATGTCAAGATGAGATTGACCACTCTAATTTAGGAACTATGTACAGTCGTATTTCAATTTAGCAAAATCTTGGCCAAGGTAGTCCTAGTGAGGAGTCATAGGACTGTTTGAGTTGAGCACGATTCGGATGATCTGATCAGGGTTGATAGTTTAACCCTGAGTCATCCTAAACACAGGGGTCAAAAGGATGAATTATATAGTAACCATATTCATGTAGGTTCTGAGTGTTGCGATTGTGACTATTCGACCTATTCGGACATCGGGTACCATTGCTAGATGGTCACTTCGATTAGTATAGGAATTGGTTCCTATGCTACCGGCTTAGGTTCGAACCTGCGGGGTCACACACATTAGAGGTTCCTATCTGATCTGATAGCTGGTGAAGAGTCTTTCATGTCTGGGATTTTATGATCGAGAATCAGGATTCTCTGATCATGAATTCCACATATTTTGGGTACCGGGGTCAAGATTCCCACTGGTTTAGGACTCTTCGATCAGGGTTACATATCGATGAATTCTGATGCCCGATTACCCATCAAATTTGGACTCAATATTTATGAGAGATTTAATTAGTGATTTGATTGCTAATTAACTCAATTTGATTGAGTAATTATTTTTGGATCAAGTCCAATTGAATTGGATTCAGTTGGGTTTGACCCGATTAGGTTAAGAGTTGACCTAATCGTCGAGATGGTTTGGTCCCTGATATGATCAGGGGTTGGGCTTAATCAATTCCTGATTTGATTAGGATTTTATTGAGCCTAATTAAGCCTAATTAAGTTGGATTTAAATTAGTCTAATTGGGCCTAACTTATTTGGTTCAATTAGGTTGGTTTAAATAATGAAACCACCTTGACCCATTCTCCCTGCGCCACCTCACTTCCACTGCGCCCATTTGAATTCACGAGAAGGAAGTTCTCATGAATTTTTTCTCATGCAAAGCCCTCCTCACGTCCTACTTTAATGCACCAAATGAGTGGATAAGGATGATTGGTTGGCCATTCAAATTCAAAACAAAGTTTGAATTTGAATGAGCAACCAATCTTAGTGCCTTGACCTTATCCTCTTTTAACGCCCCATTTATTACACAAGAAAATATTTCTCATAAAATCACTCATGCACAAATTAAGCCATGCCCTCCTCTTCTCACGCCCTTAGTGGATAGGAATAAATTAGTTTCCATTTGAATTCAAAATTTGATTTGAATTCAAATGTGCAATTACTCATCTTTATCCTCTCACGTGGATAAGACGTTTGACATTGTTTTAAAAGGAGGAGAAGAGTGGGGCGTGTGCAAGAAAAATTTTGAAGAGAAAATCTAGGCGTGAGGAATCCTTGTGTGCCAGGTGAAGGTCTATATCCTTCCAAGAGAAAGAGAAAGAAAAGAAAGAAAAAGTGTGCCCAGGGTTTCAGTGAGTTCTTCAGGATTTCAGCTTGGAGTTCGGGAAGTGAGAAGGTGAGCTACGAGTGTCGTGAGCCCATCAAATTTTAAGGAGATCTTCAACATCCTCTTAAGCACGTCTGCTGATGATTTGAAGCATTCAAAGAATCGACAGACATCGATCGAAGGAGTTTGATCAGCATCGGCCATCGAAAGGGCTCTACAACGAGCTAGCACTCGTAAGGAGTCGATCAGATCGAGAGCTTCATGTGGACGATCCATAGAGGCCAGACACATTGTGTAGCTGCATCATGATGATCAGACTCTTCCAACGATGATCAAATTATGGTGATCTACTACCCGCACTAAGGTATTGTGTTCTGAACACATTACAGTAAAGTGTTTACTATTCAAATTTGAATTTTAAATTTAAATACGTGCATGCTATATATCATATTTAGATCCTAATGTAGGGTAAATTTATATTAATTAATTAGATTAATTAATATTTTTCCACTATAAAATCATAATTTTGAAAAAGTTTTAAAATTACCATTTTACCCCTGCACTGAATTTCCCCACAAATGGTATCAGAGCTAGGTTTTAAGATATGATATATGAATTTGCATGCATAGATTAAGTGGTAATCTAAAAGTTTAAATTTAAAATTTGAAATTCAAAATTTAAAATTTGAATTTTGAAAGTTGTTCGAAATTCAAAATTCAAAATTTGAAATTCAAAATTTGAAATTTAAAATTTGAAATTTGAAATTTGAAATTCAAAATTCAAAAATTTGAAATTCAAATTTTGAAATTTGAAATTTAAAATTTGGGTAAAAATTTCAAATTTGAAATTTAAAATTTAAAATTCAAAATTTGAAATTCAAAATTTGAAATTCAAAATTTTGAAATTTGAAATTTGAAATTTATTTGAAATTTGAAATTCAAAATTTAAAATTTAAAATTTAAATTTTGAAATTGGTATATTTAGATATACATGATCTAAGTAGCAAGTAATCGAATTGGTTGGTTGCCATGGCCATCCGGTCATAGGAGAAAAGTTGGGTTTAAAGGCCTTTTCCTCCCATTCGATGGGGTCTCTTATGGTGGTTAGGGTGCTGCTACAATTATATCCCATGCAGATGAAGTAGCGAAAGAAATTAATTGTATAAGTTTAATTATGAAATTTATCATGAATGTGTTAGATTAGATCTAAAGAAATATTCATGATTTATTTTGATTGAGTTATTTTCTGTTATGTAATTAGCAATAGGATTGCTATTTATGAAATATGCTGATCTATTTATGACATGAGTCAACATATTTGGTGAACAGAAAATAAAACCTTTCAAATTTGAAAATTATTTTCGAAATGCCAAACCTTGACCCATCAGCCCAAATACTTAATTAAAAAAAAAAATTAAGTATTGTCTAATAGGTCTAGAATTGTGAATTAAGACCTAAGACAATTGCATAAACTTGTGGGTCAATGGGTTAGATGGGTTAGACCTAAGGTTAGCTTAAAGAAATAGACTAAATTAGAGTAATTGGTCAAATCTAATCAAAAGTTGAATTAGATTAGGTCAAGGATACTCTAGACTCCACTCCAATAGTTGTAGTTGAATGGGTCCATGTCTTTAACTAGACCAAGATGGACTTAATTCATGGCTACACGGTGGAACCCTATTTACTAAGTTGATCAAATTAAAACTAATGAACCGGTTGGTGTCTAAGGTAAGTTTGGCAGTTTGACCAGTGGTTTTTAAGCGGGAGCTACTCGCAGTGTTTCGATCTCTGACGAGTTAATGGCTTATCCCCACCACTGATCTCACTTACCTGGCCAACCTGATGAATTAGGTTTTGATTAGATCACTTGGTGATTAAGGCTCACCCATGTCATTAGGTAAATCAGTGTGACTGATTTAGGTGCTCCTAATGCCGGCTTTAATTAAATCCTTTTTAATCTGACTTGGTGAAGTCAGTGAGAGGATTGAAATTGGCTGGATATGATATTTTCTTCTCATCTATCCTTTAATAAAATCCTCAAAATTATTAGGTCCCTAAAATGATTAAGTTATAGTGATAACCAAGTCATAGCCTCCTATTAAGTGAGTGATAATCAGTTCATTAGTTTAATAATCATTGGAGGCCCAAAGGCCTGGTGCTTATTGACTAATGGAATTATCATTCATAATATGATAATTTGGTTTGAGTCTTTCTGATGGTGGTCAGGTTGGCCGGCCAAAGTCGGGCCTGATCATTTATTGGTTCGATTCACCAAATCAAGTCATGTTAATGGTTGGACCTAACCAGATCTTTTCAGTGGAGGCCAAAGCCTACTGATTAGGTTTTGGGGCAAAATTAATTACTAGAAGTTGTTTAGAGAAACAACTGGTTATGAACCTACCCATAGATGCACATGGGTTGACCAACCAAAGTTGGGCTCGTGTGTAGTCTGTGTGGATTCTAGTACCCACTAAAGAATTAAAGTAATTCCTCGAATTGGAGGTTGAGGCTACCAGTTCGTAAAAAATACTGGAAGAAATTTTAGACTAAAGTCCAAGTCTTTAGTATTAATAATTTATGTACTAATATAGGTCTGGTTTTCTTTTATGCAGCTATGGCCACTACCCTTTCGCTCCGGTCATTATTAGATAATGACAAGCTCATGGGACCTAATTTTGATAGTTGGTATCAAAAATTAAAAATCATCCTTGAGCATGAGCAGATCCTTTATGTAGTAACAGATCTGACACCTGAGGAGCCAGCCCTGAACGCTAGAGGGGTGGTCCGAGACACTTACCAGAAGTGGCTCAAAGACCGCACCACCGTTCGGTGCATTATGCTAGCGGCAATGAATGATGAGTTCAGCCGTAAGTTTGAGAACACCCAACCACAGGAGATGCTTCAAATGTTGAACGACTCCTTTGGCACACCTGACGATGTTGAAAGGCACAAAACTAGTTGTACCATTTTCAATGCTCGGATGAGAGATGGAGCCTCAGTCACTGATCATATACTGTACATGATCGAAATGATTGAGCGTCTAAGTAAACTGGGCTTTCCCATGCACGAGCAGCTCGGTAAGGATGCGATCCTTAATTCTCTGCCCAAGTCCTACCTTCCCTTCCTTACTTATTTTCGAATGACAAAGCCTACAGTGAACTACCACGGCTTGTTGGGGTTGCTGCAGAACTTTGAGAAGGATCACTAGCTCCATAAGGAGTCGGTAAATGTTGTGGGAGGGTCTTCTTCTGGTCGTCGACCCTTTAAGAAAGGGAAGAAGAACAAGAAGAAGAAGAATAAGAAGGTGCAGCTGCATGCTGGGATGTCTGCACAGGGTCAGATGGAGTGCTTCTTTTACAAGAAATAGGGGCACTAGAAGAGGAACTGTCCTCTATACATTGCCTCACTGGACCCGAACAGGTCGAAGAAGAAGCAAGGTACTTATATGATAACACCTTGCAATTTTTTCATTTCTGATACTACTGCCTGGGTATTGGATACCAGAAGCCCTTATCATATTTGCAATTCGATGCAGGGTCTGCAGGTCAGTAGGAGATTTGATGAAGGTGAGAGATTCCTGAATGTTGGAGATGGAAGCAAAGTTCCAGTTCTAGCATTAGGAATCATGAACCTTGTAATCAATTCTCGAAATATAATTCTGAGTGAATGTCACTATTGTCCAAATTTTTTATTAAATATTATTTTTGTAGGCCTTTTGGCCATGAACGGTTATTAATTTTTAATAAAAGGAAACGTTTGCAATATCATTTTGAATGGTGTTACAATGTTTGTTGGACAACTTAATAATGAAATTTACTTTCTATCACAACCTGTTAATGTGGTTCAAACCTCCGATAAACGCCCTAGAATAGATAATATGTCAGAAGTCTATCTTTGGCACTGTAGGCTAGGTCATATCAATAAGAACAGGATAAACAGGTTGGCTCAAGAAGGAATTCTTGAAGTAGGTGATTATGAATCACTTCCAACCTGTGAGTCCTGTCTTCTTGGTAAAATGACCAAGTCACCTTTTACTAAAAAAGATGAGCGAGCCAGTGAACTCTTGGCTCTGGTACATTCTGATGTATGTGGACCCATGAGCTCAAGTGCAAGAGGTGGATATTTCTACTTCATAACCTTCACAGATGACCTATCGAGGTATGGGTGTGTCTATTTAATGAAGCATAAGTCAGAGTTGTTTGAAATGTTCAAACTATTCCGAAATGAGGTAGAAAAATAAACTGAAAAGTGTATTAAAACTCTTTGATCTGATCGAAGAGGTGAATACCTTTCCAATGATTTTCTGACATATCTTGGGGAGAATGGGATTCTCTCTCAGTGGACACCTCCTGAAACATCACAGCATAATGGTGTGTCTGAAAGGAGGAATCGGACCTTGTTGGACATGGTTCGATCCATGATGGGGTTTGCTGGTCTACCGATCTTCCTTTGGGGATATGCGCTCGAATCGACTTGTTACCTTCTAAATAGGGTTCCGAGTAAGTCTGTAACCAAAATGCCATATGAGATATGGATAGGACGTAAGCCAGTACTCTCGCACCTTAGGGTTTGGGGGTGTCTGACTTATGTTAAATGTTTAATTATGGACAAGCTGGGACCTAGGTCTGACAAGTGTAATTTTATAGGATACCCAAAAGAGACCAAAGGGTATTGTTTCTACCTGGCTGATGAGCAAAAGGTGTTTGTCAGCCTTAAGATAATCTTTTTGGAAAAAGAGTTTCTTGGTGAAGAGACTGTTGCCTCTAAAGTCGAACTTGACGAAATTCGACAGGTAAAAAATCTGACGCAAGTTGCTGAACCTGAACCGGATTTGATTAGATCAGATCTGGAGCCCTTTGTTCATGCACCCTTAAGGCGATCTGGTAGAGTACCACGTCAACCGGATAGATACTATGGTTTCTTGGTCTGGGACGATGATCCTATCGAACTTGATGAAAATGATGAGGATTCGATCACCTACATGGATGCAATGCAAAGATCCGACTCTGAGAAATGGCTAGAGGTCATAAAATCCGAAATGAAGTCCATGAAGGTCAACGATGTGTGAACATTGGTTGACCCACCCAAAGGAGTAAAACCCATAGGGTGTAAGTGGGTCTTCAAGAGGAAGAGGGGTGCAGACGAAAAGGTGAAAACCTATAAAGCCCATCTGGTTGCCAAGGGATATCGTCAACATTATGGTATAGACTATGACGAGACATTTTCTCCTGTGGCAATGCTCAAATCCATTCAGATTATGCTTGCAATAGCTGCCCATCTGGACTATGAAATCTGGTAGATGGATGTGAAGATTGCTTTCCTAAACGGAGAGCTGGATGAAGAGGTGTATATGATATAACCTGAAGGATTCACATCCACTGATGAGTCTAAGGTGTGCAGACTACAGAGGTCCATTTATGGACTTAAGCAGGCATCCCGGAGTTGGAACATACATTTTGATAGGACGATCAAGGCGTATGGCTTTGTTAAGAATGGAGAAGAGCCCTGCATTTATAAGTGGGCTAATGGTCCAGTAGTAGTATTTCTTGTATTATATGTGAATGACATTCTCTTAATCGGGAATGATGTCCCTGCATTACAGGGAATAAAGATTTGGTTGTCGTCACAATTCTCCATGAAGGATTTGGGAGAAGCTTCCTACATCCTAGGGATGAGGATCTATAGGGATAAATCTAAAAGGCTGTTTAGCTTATCCCAGTCCACGTACATTGATACTATGCTGAAAAGGTTCAGCATGGAGAATTTCAAGAAAGGCTATCTACTGATAGGCCATGAAATTTCTCTCTCGAAGAGGGATTGTCCGATAACACCTCAAGAGAGAGAACGTATAGGTAGAATTCTATATGCTTCGATAGTGGGATCTATCATGTATGCCATGATATGTACACGACCAGATGTGGCATACTCACTAGGCGTAGTGAGTAGATACCAATCTGATCCAGGAGAGAATCACTGGAAGGTTGTTAAAACTATCCTGAAGTATTTAAGAAATACTAAGGACCAGTGGCTTGTTTATGGTGAATCGGACTTGAGACTTATAGGGTTTACAGACTCTAGTTTTCAGTCTGATCATGATGACAGCAAAAATGTGTCGGGATTTACTTTTACCCTTTATGGTGGGGCTATCTGCTGGAAGAGTTTCAAGCAACACACAGTGGCTGATTCAGTTTGCGAGGCAGAGTATGTCGCTGCATCAGATGCTGCCAAAGAAGTGGTGTGGCTGAAAAAATTCATCACCGAGCTCGGAGTAGCACCCTCCCTTATTGGTCCAGTTCTGCTCTACTATGACAGCTCTGGAGCCATTGCTCAGGCGAAGGAACCCAAGGCACACCAGCGGATGAAGCATATTATGTGCCGCTACCATCTCATCCGAGAAATTTTGGATTGAGGTGACGTCGACCTTCAGAAGATCGACGGAAAGGATAACCTGGTCGGCCCATTCACTAAAGTCATTGCGGTGAAGGAGTTCGATGACTATGAGTCAAAGATGGGTATTAGATACTGCACCGATTGGCTTTAGGCCAAGTGAGAGATTATTGGGAATAGTGTCCCAAAGTCAATCGTCAGCCTGTTGATGGTTGTGCTCATTTTTGTATATGTACATGAATTATGAATTAATAAAAATTATTTTGGTATTTTTCATCACAAAATATTTCATATTCTAATGAACTCCTATGTTGTGGTGAAGTCCTTAAGACTATTTAGACTCGACAAAGGAGGATTTATCGTTTAGTCCTTAAATCTGTTCGCAACCAAATGATACGTTGTTACCAAGGATGACAATGTTTATCAAGCATAGATCATTGTGTGCTATATAGGTTGGTTGTCCTCTTACCCAAAGAGTGTGTAGACACTGGTATGGCATACAGGTGAGATGTAAGGGTACATCTGCACTGAACGTGATCGATTCTGAAGCTATTTCTACAGTCAAGATTTGCTCCGATGGAATATGGGTATAAATGTCCTTCCGACCTGAGACCGCCACGGTGATTTGCAAGCAACTCACTGCACTTAGGCACTGGACTACCTGAATTTCTAATTCAGTGACGGAAGGCTGCTGGGTGTAGTCAAGTACTTGACTTGTCGGTGCATGTGTCAAGATGGAATTGACCACTTCAATTTAGGAGCTGTGTACAGTCGTGTTTCAATTTAGCAAAACATTGGCCAAGATAGTCTTAGTGAGGAGTCACAGGACTGTTTGAGTTGAGCACGATTCGGATGATCTGATCAGGGTTGAAAGTTTAACCCTGAGTCATCCTAAACATAGGGGTCAAAAGGATGAATTATATAGTAACCATATTCACGTAGGTTCTGAGTGTTGCAATTGCGACTATTCGACCTATCCGGACATCGGGTACCATTGCTAGATGGTCACTTCGATTAGTACAGGAATTGGTTCCTGTGCTACAGGCTTAGGTTCGAACCTACGGGGTCACACACATTAGAGGTTCCTATCTGATCTGATAGCTAGTGAAGAGTCTTTCATGTCTGGGATTCTATGATCGAGAATCAGGATTCTCTGATCACGAATTCCATACATTTTGGGTATCGGGGTCAAGAGTCCCACTAGTTTAGGACTCTTCAATCAGGGTTACATATCGATGAATTCTGATGCCCGATTATCCATTAGATTTGGACTCAATATTTATGAGAGATTTAATTACTGATTTGATCGCTAATTAACTCAATTTAATTGAGTAATTATTTTTGGATCAAGTCCAATTGAATTGGATTCAGTTGGGTTTGACCCGATTAGGTTAAGAGTTGACCTAATCGTCGAGATGGTTTGGTCCCTGATATGATCAGGGGTTGGGCTTAATCAATTCCTGATTTGATTAGGATTTTATTGAGCCTAATTAAGCCTAATTAAGTTAGATTTAAATTAGTCTAATTGGGCCTAACTTATTTGGTTCAATTAGGTTGGTTTAAATAATAAAACCACCTTGACCCATTCTCCCTACGCCACCTCACTTCCACTGTGCCCATTTGAATTCATGAGAAGAAAGTTCTCATGAATTTTTTCTCACGCAAAGCCCTCCTCACGCCCTACTTTAATGCACCAAATGAGTGGATAAGGATGATTGGTTGGCCATTCAAATTCAAAACAAAGTTTGAATTTGAATGAGCAACTAATCTTAGCACCTTGACTTATCCTCTTTTAACGCCCCATTTATTACATGAGAAAATATTTCTCATGAAATCACTCACACACAAATTAAGCCATGCCCTCCTCTTCTCACACCCTTAGTGGATAGGAATAAATTGGTTTCCATTTAAATTTAAAATTTGATTTGAATTTAAATATGCAATTACTCATCTTTATCCTCTCACGTGGATAAGACGTTTGACATTGTTTTAAAAGGAGGAGAAGAGTGGGGTGTGTGCAAAAAAAATTTTGGAGAGAAAATCTGGATGTGGGGAATCCTTGTGTGCCAGGTGAAGGTCTATATCCTTTCGAGAGAAAAAGAAAGAAAAGAAAGAAAAAGTGTGCGTAGGGTTTCAGTGAGTTCTTCAAGGTTTCAGCCTGGAGTTCGGGAAGTGAGAAGGTGAGCTACGAGTATCATGAGCCCACCAAATTTCAAAAAAATCTTCAACATCCTCTCAAGCATGTCTGCTGACAATCCAGAGCATCCAAAAAATCGATAGACATCGATCGAAGGAGTTCGATCAGCATCGACTGTCGAAAGGGCTCTACAACGAGCTAGCACTCGTAAGGAGTCGATCAGATCGGGAGCATCGTGTGGACGATCCGTAGAGGTCAGACATGCTGTGTGGCTACATCACGATGATCAGACTCTCCTGACAGTGATCAAATTACGATGATCTACTACCCGCACAAAGGTATTATGTTCTGAACACATTACAGTAAAGTGTTTACTGTTCAAATTTGAATTTTAAATTTAAATACATGCATGCTATATATCATATTTAGATCCTAGTGTAGGGTAAATTTATGTTAATTAATTAGATTAATTAATATTTTTTCACTGTAAAATCATAATTTTGAAAAAGTTTTAAAATTACTATTTTACCCCTGCACTGAATTTCTCTACATCGGCAAGATCCTCCGATGCTCAAGTCAGTACTCTGCTTCAACAGAAATGTAGTGCTTGAGTAAAAATTTTAGCAAAATTTTGAGATAGAGTTTAGAGCTTAGAGAAGAACGTATCTGGGGGTCTCTTTTTATAGACGGAGAGCGTAACTGATTGATGGTGACATCTGTAACTACCTGGTAGTGGACTGTTCAGAGCCGTGCGGAGTTTGTTACGGAGAGTAGTAGCAGCAAGGATCTTTCAGGGCCACGTAGAGTTTGTTACGGAGAGTGGAGTGGTGTCCGTTGTCGTGACTTGCCAGGGAGTGGTAGAGCCCAGAGAGCGGGGTGGTGTCTATTATCGTGACTTGCCAGAGAGTAGTAGAGCCATGCAGAATTCGTTACAGAGAGTGGAGTAGGATAGTGGCCATTGTCGCAACTTGCCAGAGAGTTCGGATCTGTCGGCTGGAGCTCGACTGGGATATCTGATGGAGCAGAATGGCTTTCTATCCCGTCGATCTAGGAGAAGCTCAGATGTTTCTGAAGCTGCTGACGAGTCTACTGCTGTCAGATACCTTAGGCGCTGATACTACAGGTGGGAGTCATCTACCGTAGAAGCTCGAATGGAGACTTTCCATCGGTGAAGTCTGGTAGGAGTCTGATTGATAGAGAAGTCCATCTGGGATTCGCCTGATGTGGAAGCTCATCTGAAGATTATCTATCAGAGAAGTCTGATTTCATGAAGAATCTGGTAGAGGGTTGGCTAACGGTGGACTTCGGATGGCATCGGAGAGGTTCGACAGACATCGGAGGATATCAATCATTATAGAAATCCAGCTGTCGGAGTCCGTCCATCGTAGAAGCTCGTCCGATATCCATCCACTATAAAAGTTCGGATGAAGTCTGGTCCTTGTAGAAGGCTGAAAGGAGACCACTTATTATAGAAGCTTGGTCGAAGATCGACTGTCGTGGGAGTTCGGAGTATCGATCTGGCTGGTGGGTCCTGTCCCATTGTAGAAGCTCATCTGGGATCCGGCTACGAAGAAGCTCGGTTGAAGTCTACCTGTAATGAAAGTTCGGAAGAAATATGTTTACAGTAGGGGCTCGAATGGAATTTATTTACAGTAGAGATCCGAAGTAGACCGCCCGCTATAGGAGCTTGGAGTAGACCGCTCGTAGTAGAAGTTAGGAGCAGACCGCTCGCTGTAGGAGTTCGGAGTAGACCGCTCGTAGTGGAAGTTCGGCTCTCACAGGAGCCCGATTGGAATCCTGAAGGCGGTCGACAGCCGTAGAAACTTGGATGGAGTCTGATTACCGTAGAAACCTCGTTGTCGAAGAAGCTCGAATATTGATGAAGTCTGAAAGGAGCTCGGAGGATAATAATGATCACTGTAGAAGGTCGGCTGACAGTGAGGCCTAGAGAGCCTTTGGAGCGGCTCGGTAGATGGATGGAGAAGCTCATTGTCGGAGAAGTTCGGAAGCTCGGACGGTCGGGGGGGTTCAGAGAGACGCCACACAAGGTCGGAAGCTGGAGAAGCCCTGGAAGGGTCGGTCTTTTACAAACTTTGGTCCGGGGGTATTTCATACCCAACACCAGTCCTCCTACTTCTGAGTTTGGATTTCGAATGAAAGAAGTACAGAGAAATTCTCACAGTCGAAGTTGCTCCCCTTGATTTCTGCACTCAGTGGTAGCTAGATATTTTGACGTTCGGCATGCTGGTACTAGAGCCTTTTCGAAAAAGATTTCTTCTTTTTGAAATTTTCGTCGGAGCGCCGCCCCAAGTACGATGCAATAATGGTTTTACTAATTGTCGGCCACCTTCAGCCGCTTGCCATGGCGAGTGGGCCACACGGCGGTCATGGACTGGCTAGAGGAGTCCTGCAGTCATTATTGCTCCGGACCCCGTCACCTATTTAAACCCATCTCCCTCCTTCGGGGATTTCACTTTGCACGGGAGTTTCTTTGGTCCTTCCCTCTTGGCCTTAGGCATCCTTCGAGTTGTCCTCATCTCTGCATCCCTGCATCCCTCATACCAGCCTAGGTTAGCCTCAGAACTTTCTCCGCTTTCGCAGCCCCGTTCATAGACTGTGCCGATCGTCCTTCATTGCAGATATGGGCACGGACGTGGCTCGGATGTTAGCCCAGAGTCTCCAAGCCCATGAGTGGGAAGGCGCTGCAACTTTCGGGTCGGCGAAGAAGGTGAGGGTAGAAGAGACAGATCCGACCGTATGTCACCTTGATCGTCCAGAGCCCGCGCTTAGGCACATCTTCGACCGTGAGTGCTTCCCGGTGTGCGTCATTGTGCGGAGAAACCTGACCTCAGAAAAAAGGTCATGCCCGCCATCACTATGAGGGGGAACCTGACCTCAGAAAGAAGGTTATGCCCGCCGTCATTGTGAGGCAGCGAAAACCATGGTGCGGAAAAAATGGCGTCTACATATACTTTGAAGATAATGCTGGAGTAATTGCCGAAAAGGGGGCTGGAAGAAGAAGTCAGGTACTTAAAGTAATCCTCGATGATGGTCGGAACTGAGAGTTTGAAGTCTGATGAAGCCGAGCTTCCTTAGAACTTTTCTCCTCTTTTTTTTTTTCATGTATTCTTTTTCTTCTCTGATCGTTTCTCTTTTTGTTTTTGGCCTTCAATGTGTACTTCACCAATGAAATGAAAATAAAATTGTCTATTACCTTATCCATTCTGGAATTAAATGGTTGTTTACCGAGCTTCTTTTGTCTTCCATCTCATTTGGCGTTGGCGTAATTTGTAATTCCTCATCTGTTCTTGCTTCGAGTCATCATTTACCGAACTTCTTTTGTCTTCCATCTTGCTCGATGTCAGTGTTGTTTGAAGGTTCTTGGTCATCACTGTGTTGATTTGCCCTTAGGGACTGGAGATTTTTGATAAGGATTTTCTTCCTCGTTGAGATGAGATCCCTTGTGCCTTTGATGTAGTTCATTTTTCATTTATCGCTAGTGTAGTTTATCGCTTTCCCTTTTCGTCTTCCTCTTTTTTTTTTTTTTTTTGATGTTCGAGTGAGGGTTTTCCCTCTGCTCTTAACGGGGTCATGAGAGCGTAGAGGAGCTGTTGAGGAGGCTTTCCTCTCCATCCCGTCTTGATGGACTAGGTCTTTGTTTGTGTCAGGACGAAGTTCTCCTCTTACTCCCGACAGTCGATTTCAGCTCACGTTAAGATGAGGTTCTCCTTCTGTTCCTAACAAGGCTGTGGGGGCATGTAAGGGCCGCTGCAAGGGCCTCTCCCCCATTCGGTCTCTAAGTAATCGAACCTTCGACTTTGCCCATGTTAGGATGAGGTTCTCCTCCTGTTCCTAACAAGGCTATGGGGGCACATATGGGCCATTGCGAGGGCCTCTCCCCCCATCCAGTCTTTAAGAAATCAGACCTTCGATTTTGCTCATGTTAGGATGAGGTTCTCCTCCTGTTCCTAACAAGGCTGTGGGGGCACATATGGGCCGTTGCGAGGGCCTCCCCCCTTCGACTTTGCTCATGTTAGGATGAGATTCTCCTCCTGTTCCTAACAAGGCTGTGGGGGCACATATGGGCCGTTGCGAGGGCCTCTCCTCCCATCCGATCTTTAAGAAATCGGGCCTTCGACTTTGCTCATGTTAGGATGAGGTTCTCCTCCTATTCCTAACAAGGCTATGGGGGCACATATGGGCCGTTGCGAGGGCCTCTCTCCCCATCCGATCTTTAAGAAACCGGACCTTCAACTTTGCTCATGTTAGGACGAGGTTCTCCTCTTGTTCCTAACAAGGCTGTGGGGGCACATATGGGCCATTGCGAGGACCTCTCTCCCCATCCGATCTTTAAGAAATCGGGCCTTCGACTTTGCTCATGTTAGGACGAGGTTCTCCTCCTGTTCCTAACAAGCTTAGTTTCGATTGTATGAGGGAGTTACTCTCTGTCGTTGTAAACTCATGCTAAAAGAAAAATATGCAAGTATGAAACTTTTATTTAAGGCAAAGCTATTGGTAATACATTCGCAGATTTTTTGAATTTCATGGTCGCGGAAGCTCTGCTCCTCCGAGCTCTTTTAGATAGTATGTTCCGGGTCAGACCACCTCCTTAACTTCGTACGGGCCTTCCCAGTTTGGGGCAAGTTTCCCTTGATTCTGAGGTTGTGAGACAGTGGCTCATCATAGTACCAGATCTCCTGCTCTAAAGACTTTGCTTTTGACCCAGAAATTATAGTAGCGGGCTACTTTCTGCTTATAGGCCGCCATCCGAACTTGAGCTGTTTCTCGTTTTTCTTCTAGCAAGTCGAGGTTGGCCTTGAGATCCTGTGGGTTGCGCCGCTCGTCGAATGCCACAACTCGCACCGACGGAAGCTTGAGTTCAATCGGGATCATGACTTCTGTCCCGAAGGCTAGGGCGAAGGGGGTCTCTCCTGTGGGCAATCTCTGAGTAGTTCGATATGCCCATAACATATGATAAAGCTCGTCTGCCCAAGTTCTTTTTGCATTTTCAAGTCTCGCCTTGATACCTTGCAACAGAGTCCTGTTAGTCACTTCGGCCTCACCGTTTGCCTGCGGATGGGCTACCGAAGTGAAGTTATGGGAGATATTCAGGTCCTCACAAAATTTGACAAACTTTGCCCCAGCAAATTGCCGCCCATTATCAGTAATAAGGGTTCTGGGTAAGTCAAACCTGCAAACAATTGACTTCCAGACGAAGTCCTGCACTTTAGCTTCTGTGATTTTTGCCAAAGGTTCAGCTTCGACCAACTTGGTGAAATAATCTATTGCCACCAGGAGGAACTTCCGCTGCCCGGATGCCATGAGAAAAGGTCCAAGGATATTCATCCCCCATTGCGCAAACGGCCATGGGGCACTTAGTGGTGTCAGTTCGAAGGCAGGTTGCCTTTGTACACTTGTATATCTCTGACACCGATCGCATCTTCTGACATATTCGATGGAGTCATGGTACATGGTAGGCCAGTAATAGCCTTGACGGAGCAGCTTGTGGGATAAAGATCTGACCCCCAAGTGACTTTCACAGACTCCCTTATGTACCTCTCTCAAGGTGAAGTCGGCTTCAGAAGACTGAAGACATTTCAGGAGGGGCAAGGAGTACGACCTCTTGTATAGCTTGCCTTCGTAAAGGATATATCAGGAGGCCTGGTTCTTAAGCTTACGAGCTTCTTTTGCATCCGGAGGAAGGACCCCATCCTTGAGGTATGCAACCAGTGGGTTGATCCAACTGGGTTCATGGCTGATCTCCATCATAGACTGTGATTCTTCCATGCTTGGGTGCCTCAAAACTTCGAAGAAGACTTCCTTAGGCAGTTCAGCTGGAGCCAGTGTAGCTAGCTTGGAGAGAAGGTCAGTCCTGATATTTTTTGCTCTTGGGATCTGCTTGATGTTGAAGCTGCCGAAGGTAGGGATGATCTCTTTTATCTTTTCGAGATACTTGGCCATACTGTCCTCCCGAGCTTCATAATTTCCATTGACCTGTCCCACTACTAATTGAGAGTCACTGTAGGCTTGAAGCTGATCTACTTCCAATTCTTTGGCGACCTTTTAGTCCTGCAATCAAAGCTTCATATTCTGCTCCATTATTTATCGTAGGGAACTCGAAGCGTAGTGCATACTCCACGATAATTCTGTCAGGGTTGACCAAGATCAGGCCCGCATCCACACCTGACATGTTGGAGGAACCATCCACGTAGAGGGCCCAAAAACCATCAGGGAGATCAACTTTTTCTTCAGGAGAGTTCGGCCGGAGCCCTGGGTCATCGGCTCTATCTCGTCCAAGCTCGGCCTTTTCTGGGATAGTGCATTCCACCATGAAGTCTGCTAGTCTCTGGGCTTTTATTGCCGACCGAGGTCGATAGTTGATGTCGAACTCAGTGAGCTCGACTGCCCACTTCGCTATCCTCCCAGAGGTATCCGCTCGATGCAAAACTGCCTTGATCGGCTGGTCGGTGAGCAGTATTATGGTGTGTCCCTGAAAGTAAGGTCGGAGCCTCCGAGCTGCAACCAACAAGGCGTAAGTTAGTTTCTCTAACTTAGTATATCTGATTTCGGCATCTCTCAATACTCGGCTTATGTAATAGATCGATCATTGAATTTTTGCTTCTTTCTTAATCAGAACTGCTGCAAGGGCCACAGGGTACAGGAATAACTCCTCTCCAGGCTCGGGTTTTGCCAATAGTGGAGATGAGCGGAGGTAGTACTTCAGCTCCTCGAATGCTTGCTGACATCCAGGGGTCCAACAGAAGTTCTTCGGCTACTTGAGAGTGTGAAAGAAAGGTAGGCACCGCTCGGTCGATCTTGAGACGAAGCGATTTAGGGCCGCTACTCCCCCAGTAAGGTGCTGAACTTTCTTTATTGACTTCGGGATGGTCATTTCCTGGATGGCGTAAATCTTTTCTGGATTTACTTCGATCTCGTGCCCCAATACCATAAAGCTCAAGAATTTTTCTGAGGTTACTCCAAAAGCGCACTTGGCCGGGTTCAGCTTCATCTTGTATTTTTGGAGGGCGCTGAAGGTCTCCTCAAGGTCGGCGACATGGTTCATCGAGGATTTACTTTTTACGAGTATGTCGTCCACGTAGACCTCCATGTTGTGGCCGATCTACTCTTTGAAGATCTTGTTCACCAGCAGCTGATATGTCGCCCCTGCATTTTTTAGGCCAAAAGGCATGACCCTGTAACAATTAAGGCCACGGTTAGTAATAAAAGCAATTTTTTCTTCATCCTCTAGTGCCATCCGAATTTGATTGTAGCCGGAGAACGCATCCATGAAAGTGAGAAGCTCGTGGCCCGAGGTTGCATCCACCAATTGATCGATTCTGGACAGAGGGTAACTATCCTTCGGATAGGCTTTATTCAGCTTTTTGAAGTCTATGCACATCCTCCATTTACCATTCGCCTTCTTAACCAGGACCACATTAGAAACTCAGCTCGGATAGTTGACCTCTCTGATGAACCCGGCTTTCAAGAGTTTATCAACTTCCTTAGCTATTGCCATTTGTCTTTTCGGTGCATGACTTTGAACTTTTTCCTTTGTTGGTTGGTGCTTGGGATCAACAACCAGACGGTGTTCCATAACTTCGGCATCGATCCCTGGCATGTCCGTTGGAACCCAAGCAAAAACATCCACATTCTTTTGTAGGAAATTAATAAGTTGTGTTCGCACCTCTTTCCCCAAGCTGGAGCCGATCTTCACCATGTGCTCTTCGTTCTTATCATTCAAAGGAATTGGGACAAGATCTTCCATTGGCCCACCCTGTTCTTCAGTCAGGTCGTCACGGGTGTCCAATCCATCAATCGGACAGGGGTCAGGCTGACCACTTCTTTGCAAGGCTATATTATAGCAATGCCTTGCCAGGGCTTGATCTCCTCTAACTTCTTTGACCCCCTAGTTGGTAGAAAATTTTAATTTCAGATGGTAGGTCGATACTACAGCTCGGAGGGTGTTGAGACCGGATCGGCCGAGAATTGCGTTGTAGGCAGACGGTGCCCTCACCACCAGGAAATCCACTAGTGCTTTGGATTGTTTTGGATACTGACCTACAACTACAGTCAAAGTTATTACTCCCTCCACTGGCACAGCATCGCCAGTAAACCCTACCAATGAGGAGCTAATCGGCCCTAACCGACCATCAGAGATGGATATTTTTGAGAATGCATCGTAAAACAAAATATCAGTTGAGCTTCCACTGTCAATAAGAATGCGGTGTACATCATAATCAGTAATATTTAAAGAAACTACAACCGCATCATTATGGGAAAACTGGATCCCCCAGGCATCTTCTTCAGTAAAGGTTATAGATCCTTCAGTTTTTTGCCGCTTGGGCGGCCCGACCGATCCACTGGCCGCTCCCCTCCGGGGCCCTCTAGAGATGGTGTTAATGATCCCGATTGGAGGCCAATCTCCAGGCTGTTCTTCCCTCCTTGACAGCTCCAATTGTGGTAGAGCCCTCGATCGATCCTTTCTACCTTCAGGCTGGCATCGGACGAATCTGTCGATCGCCATTACCGGAGGAGGAGGAGCCTGGGAAGCTGGAGACGAGGTCGGGTCTTGCAGAGATCACTGAGATCTGGTCGTGGAGGCCATGGATCGCCTGGTGGATGCCTTTTGGAGAGGCATCAGGTGGAGATCTAGTAAGGGAAGGAGAAGAGGATGTCGGAGAAGATGACCGGAGATAGTCCCATTGAGCACTCCTTTAAGAACAAGGGTACTACAAAGACACGCACCGCCCTTCCTCTAGCACCAATTCTGGTGGTGCAGAATTCCGTCGAAGCTGGAGTTGCTAGAGTCAAGGTGACCGCGACCGCCGTCAGAACCTGCAAGGGAAGTCTAAATCGGAGTTGGGGGTGCTTCGGCAAGACCCTCCGATGCTTAAGTCAGTACTCTGCTTCAACAGAAATGGAGTGCTCGAGTGAGAATTTTAACAGAGTTTTGAGATAGAGTTTAGAGCTTAGAGAAGAACGTATCTGGGGGTCCCTTTTTATAGATGGAGAGCGTAACTGATTGATGGTGACATCTGTAACCGCTTGGTAGTGGACTGTTCAGAGCCGTGCGGAGTTTGTTACGGAGAGTAGTAGCGTCAGGGGTCGTTCAGGGCCATGTGGAGTTTGTTACGGAGAGTGGAGTGGTGTCCGTTGTCGCGACTTGCCAGGGAGTGGTAGAGGTCGGAGAGCGTGATGGTGTCTGTTATCGTGACTTGCCAGAGAGTAGTGGAGCCATGCAAAATCCATTGCAGAGAGTGGAGCAGGGTAGTGGCCATTGTTGCGACTTGCCAGAGAGTTTGGATCTGTCACCTAAAGCTCGGCTGGGACATCTGATGGAGTAGAATGGCTTTCTATCCCATCGATCTAGAAGAAGATCGAATGTTTCTGAAGCTGCTGACGAGTCTACTACTGTCGGATACCTTAGGCGCTGATACTACAGGTGGGAGTCATCTGCCGTAGAAGCTCAGATGGAGACTTTGTTGGGAATAGTGTCCCTAAGCCAATCATCAGTCTGTTGACGGTTGTGTTCCTTTTGTATTAGTACATGAATTATAAATAAATAAAAATTATTTTGACAATTTTTCATCACAAATGTTTCATCTTCTAATGAACTCCTGTGTTGTGGTGAAGTCCTTAGGACTATTTAGACTCGACAAAGGAGGATTTGTCGCTTAGTCCTTAAACCTGTTCGCGATCAAATGATACGTTGTTACCAAGGATGACAACGTTTATCGAGCATAGGTCATTGTGTGCCATATGGGTTGGTTGTCCTCATAACCAAGGAGTGTGGAGACACTGGTATGGCATACAGGTGAGATATAATGGTACATCTGCACTGAACGTGACTGACTCCAGAGCTATTTCTGCTGTCAAGATTTGCTCCGATGGGATATGGGTATAAATATCCCTCCGACCTGAGACCGCCACGGTGACTTGCAAGCAACTCACTGTACTTAGGCACTGGACTATCTGAATTTCTAATTCAGTGACAGAAGGCTGCTGGGTGTCGTCAAGTACTTGACTTGTCGGTGCGTGTGTTAAGATGGGATTGACCACTCTAGTTTAGGAGCTGTGTACAGTCGCATTTCAATTTAGCAAAATCTTGGCCAGGGTAGTCCTAGTGAGGAGTCACAGGACTAATTGAGTTGAGCACGATTCGGATGATCTCATCTGGGTTGACAGTTTAACCCTGAGTCATCCTAAACACAGGGGTCAAAAGGGATGAATTATACGGTAACCATATTCATGTAGGTTCTGAATGTTGCGATTGTGATTATTTGACCTATCCAATCATCGGGTACCATTGCTAGATGGTCACTTCGATTAGTACAGGAATTGGTTCCTATGCTACCGGCTTAGGTTCGAACTTGCGGGGTCACACACATTAAAGGTTCCTTTCTGATCTGATGGCTGATTATGAGTCTTATGTGTCGGGACTCTATGATTGAGAATTAGGATTCTCTGATCATGAGTTCCACACATTTTGGGTACCGGGATCAAAATTTTGAATTTCAAATTTTGAATTTGAAATTTGAACTCTTTGATCAGGGTTTCATATCGATGGTCTCTGATGCCTAATTGCCCATCAGATTTGGAATCAATATTTATGAGAGATTTAATTAGTGATTTGATCGCTAATTAACTTAATTTGATTGAGTAATTATTTTTAGATCAAGTCCAATTGAATTAGATTCAGTTTGGATTGACCTGATTAGGTTAAATGTTGATCTAATCGCTAAGGTGGTTTAGTCCCTGATTTGATCAGGGGTTAGGCTTAGTTAATTTCTGATTTGATTAGGATTTTATTGAGCCTAATTAAACCTAATTATGTTGGGTTTAATCTGGTCTTATTGTGCTTAACCTATTTTATTTAGGTTGGCTCAATTTGAATCAACCACCTTGTTTTAAATTTTCTGCGCCACCCAACTTCCTTGCGCCCATTTGAATTCATGAGAAGAAATTTTCTCATAAATTTTCTCCCATGCAAAGCTCTCTCACGTCCATATTTTTGTGTGCCAATTATTTGGATTAACTTGATTTGTTACCCTTCCAAATTCAAAGGGGTTTTGAATTTGAATGGATAACCAAATAACCATGCGCCAGCTTATCCTCTTTTGTGCGCCCCATATTCCACACGAGAAATGGTTTCTCGTGAAAGTATCCACGCACAAAAAAAAAAAAAAAATACCACGGCATCTCTTCTTTCTCGCACAAATGGATGAGGATAAGATTGGTTGACACTTGAATTCAAATTTGATTTGAATTTAAGTGAGCAACCACCTCTTCTTATCCACTCATACGCTTTCAGCATCTCTTGTGATGTTTTATAAAATGAGAAAAGGAGGGGGCGTGGGCAAAAAAAAAGAAAGAAAAGATAAGGGGCATGGGGAGGTTCTGAAAAAATTTTAAAGTGTTCAAAATTTACCGAGAGGAGAGAAAAAGGAGAGAGAAGTGGGCACAGGATTTTTGGTGTGTACCTTAGGATTTCTACCTAGGATTCGGGAAGTGAGATTGGTGTGCCACGAGTGTTGTGAGTCCACCAAATTTTAAGGAGAGATCCATCAGCCTTTCAACCAATCGTGCAGATGATCCAGAGTGTCCGAGGAGTCGGCACACATCAATCGAAGGAGTTCGATCAACATCAGCCATCAAAAGGATGAAATCACAAACTAGTATTCGTGAGGAGCCGATCAGACGGGAGCTTCATGTGGATGATCTGCAGAGGCCAGACACTTGTGTGGCTATGACGTGATGATCAGAGCCCCCCAATGGTGATTAGATTGCGATGATCGACTACCCACAAAAGGTGACGTGTTCTGAACACAGTACAGTAAAAAATTTACTGTTTCAAATTTGAATTTTAAATTTAAATGTATGCTGTTGTATCATATTTAGATCCTAGTGTAGGGTTAATTAATATTAATTAATGAAATTAATTAATAATTCCACAGTAAAATAGTAATTTTGAAAAAAAATTTAAAATTATCATTTTGCCCCTGCACTGAATTTTCGCTTCAAATGGTATCAGAGCATGGTTCTAGAATATGATATACATATGCATGCGTAGATTAAGGTGTAATCTATAAGTTTAAATTTGAAATTCAAAATTTGAAATTTGAAATTCAAAATTCAAAATTTAAAATTCAAATTTTAGAAATTTAAAATTTAAAATTTGATTGAAATCTCAAATTTGAAATTTAAAATTTGAAATTTAAAATTTAAAATTTAAAATTTGAAATTTGAAATTCAAAATTTAAATTTTGAAATTGGTATATTTAGATATACTTGATCCAAGTAGAAAGTAATCTAATTGGGTTGGTTGCCATGGCCGTCCGATCATAGAAGAAAAGTAGGGTTTAAAGGCCCTCTCTTCCCATTCGATGGGGTCTCCTATGGCGGTAGGGGTACCGATGCAATTATATCCCATACCGATGAAGCAGTGAAAGGATTTAATTATAAAATTTATCATGAATGTATTAGATTAGATCTAAAAAAAAATTCATGATTTATTTTGAGTTATTTTTTGTTATGAAATGAGTAATAGGATTGCTATTTATGAATTATGCCGACCCGTTTGTGAAATGAGTCAACACATTTGGTGAACAGAAAATAAAATCTTTCAAAATTTAAAAATTATTTTCGAAATGCCAAACCCTGACCCATCAGCCCAAGTACTTAATTAAAAGAATTAAGTGTTGTCTAGTAGGTCTAGAATTGTGAATTAAGACCTAAGACAATTACATAAACTTGTGGGTCAATGGGTTAGATAAATTACATCCATAATTGGGTTAGACCTAAGGTTAGCTTAAAAAATGGACTAAATGGAGTAATTGGTCAAATCTAATCAAAAGTTGAATTAGATTAGGTCAAGGATACTCTAGACTCAACTTCAATAGTTGTAGTTGAATGGGTCCATGTCTTTAACTAGACCAAGATGGACTTAATTCATGGCTACATGGTGGAGCCCTATTTACTAAGTTGATCAAAATTAAAACTAATGAATCGGTTGGTGTCTAAGGTAAGTTCGGCAGTTTTGACCAGTGGTTCTTAAGCGGGAGCTACTCGCATTGATTCGATCATTGACGAGTTAATGGCAAATCCCCACCACTGATCTCACTTACCTGGCCAATCTGGTAAGTTAGATTTTGATTAGATCACTTGGTGATTAGAGCTCACCCATGTCATTAGGTAAATCAGTGTGACTGATTTTGGTGCTCCTAATGCCAGCTTTAATTAAATCTTTTTTAATCTGACTTGGTGAAGTCAGTGGGAGGATTGAAATTGGCTGGATGGTTTCTTCTCTACTATCCTTTAATAAAATCCTCAAAAATTATTAGGTCCCTAAAATGATTAAGTTATAATGATAACTAAGTCAATGCCTCCCATTAAGTGAGGGATAATGAGTCCATTAGTTCAATGATCATTGGAGGCCCAAAGGCCTGGTGCTCATTGGCTAATGGAATTATCATTCATAATATGATAATTTGGTTGAGTCTTTCTGATGGTGGTTAGGTTGGCCGGCCAAAGTCGGGCCTGATCATTTATTGGTTTGATTCACCAAATTAAGTCATGTTAATGGTTGGACCTAACCATATTTTTTTAGTGGAGGCCAAAGCCTACTGATTAGGTTCTGGGGCAAAATCAATTACTAGAAGTTGTTTAGAGGAACAACTGGTTAAGAACCTACCCATAGATGCACATGGGTTGACCAACCAAAGTTGGGCTCGTGTGTAGTCTGTGTGGATTCTAGTACCCATTAAGGAATTAAAGTAATTCTTCGAATTAAAGATTGAGGCTACCAGTTCATAAAAATATTGGGAAAAACTTTAGACTAAAGTCCAAGTCTTTAGTATTAATTTATGTACTAATAGAGGTCTGGTTTTTCTTTATACAGCTATGGCCACTACCCTGTCGCTCCAGTCATTATTAGATAATGACAATGTTGCTCCTAGATTGATTTTGATGATTACAAAGCAGATTGAAGGGATACAAATAATTTTAAAATGAAAAAGTCCTTATGCTCTTCAAGGGTAAAATCATAATTTCATTAAAATCCTGATTTGATAGTACCATTTGGTAGAACAAATGATTTGAAATCTATTGGTGAAAATTTCATTGTGTTTGGACTTATATTTTTGAAGTTATGAAGGTTTGAAGTGCATGAGTCGACTCATGAGTCAACTCATGGCACTGTGAGCTAATTGGCACGCAAAAATTCTCCTTGGCACGCTAGTTTTCTGGCTTGGCACGACCTGTGAGTCGACCCATGAGTCGACCCACAAGGCATGAGTCGACTCATGAGTCGACCCCTGCTAATTTGAGCCAAGAATTTCCAGAAACGCATTCTCTGGTTTTTGCAACAGAGGTCGACTCATGAGTCGACCCCTGAAGCATGAGTCGACTCATGAGTCGACCCCTGCGACGGGAAATGTCAGCAACGGCTATTTTTTTGCCCGTTTTAATTGTCATTTATGCTTCCTAAAAATCCTCTAACGGCTCTTTATCTACCTAAATTGTTTTCTCTTGCTTCTAATGCTACAAAATGCTTTAAATGGTGAAAGAAATTGCAGATTAAATAGCGGATCAAACGTGAAATCAAAAAAATGAGAAGAACAGAAGAAAGGATCCGAAATTTGCAAGAAAAAGTCTGAGATCACCGAAAAATCCAAAAAGAAAAAGAGAGAGGATCCACAATATACCAGAGAGATTGTGAAAGAGAAAAGCAAGATCTTTCAAGGAGAGAATTCTTCACACCTATTGTTTCAATCTTGATCTAGAGATCGTTCAAAGCTTTCAAGAGATCTTCAATCAACAATCAACCTCTTCTCAAGCATTCAAGCGTTCATCCACTTTGAGAAAATCTGAAAAAGGGGTTCTTCATTTGAGTAAAACTTTTATTGTTATATTCGCGCATTTAAAGGAGCTGTTATTGTATTAATCTGTGCTCTAAATTTTCTAACTCTTTGTGAGTTTTTGTTCTTGTTTTTGGAGGATTTCCAAAACAAGGAAAGGTTGATCCGAACCTGAAATCGAAGTATTTTGGGTTTACTTGTACCCGAGAAACAAGTGATCTAGCTTGGGATAGCTAGTGTCGGAGTTTCCGACGTTTTGTATTCGGGTTGAATACAAAGGATAGTGGATTGAAATTCCCAAGTAGGATCTTGGGGAGTGGATGTAGGTGCAAGGTTAGCACCGAACCACTATAAATCCTTGTGTTTGTGGTGTGCTTTATCGCTTCACTTTATTTCTTTATTATATTCTTGCATTCCTGCTTTAGGTAATTAATATTGAATTAAAGTCTTTGTTTTGATCTTCATAAGTAATCTGTTGGGCTTAAAATTTTTAGAAACCCAATTCACCCCCCCCTCTTGGGTTGCATAGCTGGGCAACAAGTGGTATCAGAGCCGATGCTCTAGCCCTTCTTTGATCTAATAATCAAAGAGCCAAAGATCTATGGCAACCCATGTTGGTACTTCTCTAGCCGAGGGGCAGTTAACAAACCGACCTCTACTTTTCAATGGGTCTAATTACACCTATTGGAAAGCTCGGATGAAGATTTTCATACAAGCACTCGACTATGATATGTGGAGTATCATAGTGAATGGTCCTCACACACCCACCAAGATTATAGATGGTGAGGAATCAACCAAACCCGAGAAAGAATGGGATGAGGTTGACAAGAAATTGGCACAATTAAATGCCAAAGCCATGAATGTTCTTTATTGTGCACTAGATGCTAGTGAATTCAATCGCATTTCTACTTGTGCATCTGCTAAAGAAATATGAGATAGGTTAGAAGTCACCCATGAGGGAACAAATCAAGTAAAAGAGTCTAAAATAAACATGCTTGTACATAAATATGAATTATTCAAAATAGAGCATGATGAGTCCATAACTGCTATGTTTACTCGTTTTACTGATATAATCAATGGTTTAAAGAGTCTTGGCAAATCTTATACTAACAGTGAACTTGTAAGGAAGATTCTCAGGTCACTGCCAAGAACTTGGGAAGCCAAGGTGATTGCCATCCAAGAAGCAAAAGACATGAACACTCTACCTCTAGAAGAGCTTCTTGGATCCTTGATGACTCATGAACTTAGCATGAAGCAACATTAAGAGGATGAAGTCAAAAAGAAAAGAACCATTGCCTTCAAATCCACAACTTCGCCTGATTATGAAACGGATGACTCTGAAGATGAAGATCAGGATGAAGAGATGGCTCTCATCACCCGGAAATTTAAGAAGTTTCTAAGAAAAAGGAAACAGGGGATGAGAAAGAAATTCACAAAAGGGGATCAAAGCAAAGAAAAGGAGAAAGATCAACCCCCTATATGCTACGAGTGCAAGAAGCCAGGACATTTTAGATCCGAATGTCCACAATTGAAGAAAGGTCCAAAGAAGTTCAAAAAGAAGGCAATGATGGTGACCTGGAGTGCGAGTGATGACTCAAGCTCCGACGAGGAAACCTCAACAGAACAAGCCAATCTGTGCCTGATGGCACATGAAAATGAGGTAACTTCTGAATCCACTAGTGAATTTACTTTTGAAGAATTGCATGAAGCATTCTATGATTCAATTGATGAATTAAAGAAACTAGGGAAGAAAAACAAAGAGCTGAAATTAGAAAATCAGTCCTTAGTGAAACAAGCTGAAAATCTTTCAATTGAAAAATTCACCTTGATTCAAGAAAATCAAAACTTAAAGGATGAAATGAACAAGCTGAAATCTATAGTAGATAAGTTCACCTTAAGTTCAAACAAACTAAATATGATCCTTGAAAATTAGAAAGCTATATATGATAAGGCTGGACTTGGTTATAAACCCCTGAAGAAACAAAAATTTTTGAAGGATATTTATGTAAATTATTCAAGTAACAAGTCTACAAATATTACTTGTTTTAAATGTGAAAGAATAGGACATAAATCATACACATGTCTTATTAACAAATATGCAAACACAAAGAAAATATGGGTTCCAAAAGGAACCATTCTGACTAACCTGAAAGGACCCAAGAAAGCTTGGATACCTAAGACAGAAACGTGACCTTTGCTTGCAGGTGTGTCTAGCATCCCAAGAAGAAAACAGGAAATGGTATCTTGACAGCGGATGCTCGAGACACATGACTGGTGATGAATCACAATTCATCACGCTTGATGCTAAGGATGGAGGGATGGTCACCTTTGGAGATAATGGCAAAGGAAAGATCATCGGGATAGGTAACATTGGTATCACTCCCTCCAAATACATTGAGAATGTTTTATTAGTTAAAGGTTTAAAGCATAACTTACTTAGCATTAGTCAATTCTGTGATAAAGGGTATAAAGTAAGTTTTGAATCATCTATTTGCATTGTGATGAGTCCTATTAACGATGGCATTAAATTTATAGGACATAGGCATGGCAATGTTTATATGGTAGACTTGAATGATTTAACAAAATTAGACATGCAATGCCTAGTTTTCTTAAATGCTAAAATAAATGAGACTAGTTGGCTGTGGCATCATAGACTTGCACACATTAGCATGCATTCTCTCTCAAAATTAATTAAAAAGGATTTAGTTCTCGGTTTGCCAAAACTGAATTTTGAAAAGGATAGAATTTGTGATGCATGCCAATTAGGTAAACAAACTAGAGTATCATTTAAATCCAAAAACACTGTTTCAACTTCTAGACCATTAGAGCTCTTACATATGGATTTGTTTGGACCAACTAGAACCACTAGTCTAGGAGGAAAACGATATGGATTTGTAATAATAGATGATTACTCTCGTTTTACTTGGGTTTTCTTTTTGGCTCACAAAAATGAAACTTTTCATATTTTCACTAAATTTCATCGAAAAGTCTCTAATGAAAAAGGTTTTTCAATTCAAAATATTAGAAGTGATCATGGAACTGAATTTGAAAATTAAGATTTTGAAAATTTTTGTGATGAAAATGGAATTGGCCATAACTTCTCTGCTCCAAGGACACCCCAACAGAATGGGGTAGTTGAAAGGAAAAACAGAACCTTAGAAGAAATGGCCCGTACCATGCTTTGTGAAAGCAACCTTCCAAAATATTTTTGGGCGGAAGCAATTAACACAGCATGTTACATTTTAAATCGTGCTTTAATTAGATAATTTTTAAAGAAAACTCCCTATGAACTTTGGAAAGGAAGAAAACCAAATATTGCATATTTTCATGTTTTTGGTTGCCGATGTTTTGTATTAAATAATGGCAAAGAAAAACTTGGTAAATTTGATGCAAAATCAGATGAAGCAATCTTTCTAGGTTACTCCTCCACTAGTAAAGCATTTAGAGTTTTCAACAAAAGAACTTTAGTAGTTGAGGAGTCCATACATGTTATTTTTGATGAATCTAACGATCTTCCTTCAAGGAAGAATGAGGGTGTTGATGATGCAGAGCCACTAATAGAAAATATGAAGGAGATCACTCTGAAAGACTCAGCAACTCCAAAAGACAAGGATCAAGAAGACGAACAAAATGAAAGAGGTGAAGAAATTCAAGAACAACCTTAAGGTACAAATGACTTACCCAAGGAATGGAGGTATGTTCACAACCACCCTAAGGAGTTAATAATTGGTGATCCTATGCATGGGGTAAAAATACGTTCTTCACTTAGAGATGTACTTAATCATTGTGCATTTGTCTCTCAACTTGAACCTAAAACTTTTGAAGAAGCTGAAAATGATCATAACTGGATTAATGCTATGCAAGAAGAACTTAATCAATTTGAAAGAAATAATGTTTGGACCTTAGTATCAAGACCTAAAGATTACTCAATAATTGGAACAAAATGGGTCTTTAGAAATAAATTAGATGAGCATGGAAATGTAATTAGAAATAAAGCAAGACTGGTTGCTAAGGGATATAATCAAGAAGAAGGAATTGATTTTGATGAAACCTTTGCACCTGTTGTTAGATTAGAAGCTATTAGACTTCTACTTGCATATGCTTGCTTTATGAAATTCAAATTATTTCAAATGGATGTTAAAAGTGCATTTTTAAATGGATATATTTCTGAAGAAGTATATGTAGATCAACCCCCTGGATTTGAAAATCATGCTTTTCCCAATCATGTCTTTAGATTAAATAAAGCTTTATATGGATTAAAACAAGCACCTAGAGCATGGTATGAAAGGCTAAGCAAATTTCTACTAAATAATGGGTTCTCAAGAGGCAATGTAGATACAACCCTATTTATTAAAAGAAACCAAAATGATATGCTAATTATACAAATTTATGTTAATGATATAATTTTTGGGTCTACTAATGAATCTCTTTGTCAAGACTTTGCTAAGCTTATGCAGGGAGAGTTCGAGATGAGCATGATGGGAGAACTCACTTTCTTCCTCGGACTCCAAATCAAACAATCAAAAGAGGGAATCTCCATCACCCAAAGCAAGTACACCAAGGAACTACTCAAAAGATTTGGAATGGAGAACTGCAAACCAATTGGCACACCAATGAGTCCCTCATGTAAGCTTGACAAGGATGATGAAGGTAAAAGCGTAGACTTAAAATACTATAGAGGTATGATTGGCTCATTATTATATTTAACTGCAAGTAGGCCTGATATCATGTTTAGTGTTTGCTTATGTGCAAGATATCAATCTAATCCTAAAGAATCTCATTTGAATGCTGTTAAAAGAATCCTTAGATACTTAAATGGTACTCAAACTCTAGGGTTATGGTACTCTAAGGACTCACAAATTAATTTGTTAGGATATTCTGATGCTGATTTTGCTGGATGTAAATTAGATAGAAAAAGCACAAGTGGAACTTGCCAATTTCTTGGAGTAAACATAATCTCATGGTTTAGCAAGAAACAAAATTCGGTGGCACTGTCTACGGCTGAGGCCGAATACATTGCAGCCGGAAGTTGTTGTGCTCAAATCTTGTGGATTAAGCAACAACTCGAAGATTTTGGAATCAAACTTAATGAAACACCAATAAAATGTGATAATACAAGTACTATAAATCTATCTAAAAATCCAATTCAACACTCAAGATCTAAACATATTGAAATAAGACATCATTTCATAAGAGAACATGTTCAAAACAAAAATGTAATTCTTGAATATGTTTGCACTGAAAATCAATTAGCCGATATCTTTACAAAGGCCCTTAGTGAGGATAGATTCTGTGAAATTAGGAGAAATCTAGGAATTCTAGATCCATTTGCCTAAATTTTTCAATTTCCAAAGAATTGATTAGAGCTCAATTTTCAACATCTATCCTGGTCCTAAAAGCTAAGATTTATCATTCTAAAAACTTATCATTGAGCAAAATTCCTTCACTCAAAATTTCAAATTTTTTTGGAATTTATTCACATTTTTCCTGATTTTCTAAACTTCATGAGTCGACTCCCATGAGTCGACTCAATGGCAAACTTGTAAATCCCACAAACTTTCAACGGGTTCATTGTTTTTATAACGGGAACCCTGTTTGTGAGACGACTCATCTTCCCATCATCTTCCTTCTAAAAGCCGTTCTTTCCAACTCTTTCTTGCTCCAAATCCAAGGATCAATTCTGAGGCAATTCTCCCTCCTCTCCACCAAAAATCGCCTCCTTCAAAAGGATTTTCTGTGCTTTCTCGCTTTGCTTGGCGCGGTTTGAACGTGCCCTAGCACTTCATCGAACTTCCAAAATCCACTTCTTTTCTCCACTAAAATTCCTCTTTACTCTCTTGTGATCCCTCCTCCACTCAATTCAAGTCTTCTTGTCTGCTACTTTATTGGATATGGCTCCAAAGATGAAACTTTCCCAAAGAAGGAAATCAATCCGTGAGCCTGAGGAATTTGTCCGAAAGAAAAGGCATGCTCAGTCTTCCAGTGTTCCCGATCCAGTTGCAGTACCTGCTCAAGGTCTCTCTCAATCCTCCATAAGCCCCAGTGTAAATCCTCTTTCTGATAGAAAAGTAGAAATCGGGAAAAATATAGATTTTCGGTTCTTTGAGAAAGAAGGCTTTACTTTTGCTACCAAGATCAAAAATCAAGGATGGGAACTCTATTGCTCTCTTAAAGAAGTCACCTATGTTGATCTTGTTAGAGAGTTCTACCAGAACCTAAATTATGGAAATGGGTCAGTGACTTCAACAGTCAAGGGGATTGACATATGCTTGGATTCTAGGATATTGGGAGAAATACTTCAGTTGCCTAGTGAAGGATACTCATATATGGAACTCCCAATTAAAGAAGAACGGATCAGAATTATCTTAGGAGAAGCTTTTTAAGAAATTTAAACAAATTGGAAGCAAAGCTATTATCCATTGAGATGAGGGTCCTGCATCAGATTGTAACAAAACTCTTCTTTCCTAGGAGTGGTAGACATGACTTACTATCTGGCAGAGATGTATGTGTCATGTTTCATGTCATCACTCAGACCCCCCTGAACCTCCCTGCACTTATGATAGAGGCCATGAGAGAAACTTTGAACAGATCCAAGGCACACTTGCCTTATGGTATGGCCCTTACTAGAGTATTTAGGAGGTTTGGAGTTAGCTGTGAGGGGGAGACACCTACCAAGCTCTCACATGTGGACACTTTCAACCAACACAGCCTGCACCGAATGGGAATTACAAAGACTGTTGGTGGTTGGATCAAGGGCTCTGAAGAAAGAGCTGAGGAGAGAGTTGAGGAAAGAGTTGAAGACAGAACTGAAGGCAGAGTAGAAGAAGAAGGTCCATCTTCTCCTGTACATGACTTCAGGGAAGCATCACCGGATACCCAGTTCATTCCTGATACTGAGGCTGGCCCTTCTGAGTTTACTAGGATGCCCACACCAGTGTATCAGCCAGAGAGCAGAGCACCTCATTCAGAGTTCAGACTGGCTGATGATCAGATCGAGCATATTTCACAGCGTGTGGCTTCTTTGCTGTCTAGCCAGTGGAGTAGTACTTTTTTTGCACCTGGAGCTACCTCTTCTGATCAGACCATTACTCCCACATCTCCACTGTGTTTTAGATGATTTCAGATCAGTCCGTCAGGATACAGCAGCTTGAGGACACAGTCTGGAGACTGACTGGCAGAGTTCTTGACTTGCAGGGGCAAGTCCTTGCATTGGCCCATCCCCAGCCACAGGAGTCTACTATTGAGGTCACAGACCTCACTGCAGAGGCTGGCAGGCTCAGAGGAGCACTAGAAGGTGGATATGAATTACTGAGGAAAGAGATCCGAGGATCGAGTGAGCATGCTACCACCCAGTTCACTGCTCTACTTCAATCTGTTTCCAGAGCACTGAACGTACTTGATTCTATTAGACTCACCCTTTCTGTTCAGTCCCTAGCATCTCAGCGTTCTCAGCCACCCAGTTCATCTCGTTCTCCTGCTCGTGCCAGAGGCAGACAGAGTAGAGGACGCACTTCTAATCCATCATCTCCTCACCCTATATCTGATGACTCCGATCATTGACCTATCTTGATCATTACTAGATCCTAGGTGTTAGTATTTTGTTCTAGGATCTATACCTCGGGGCCATGTATTGACAATTAGCTGGTTGAATTTTATTTTTAAGAACTATGTATTGAAACAATTATGATATTAATGGAATCATCTTTTACCTATATTTCTACCTCTTTGTAATGATCATATTTTGGTTATATATTTTCTTCTTGTTGAAATATTGTCTTCTCCTTGTTGTTGTTTGCTGTTGATAATTGCTATATTAAGGGGGAGCAAACATCTGTGAAAAACTCTAAAGAGGAAGAAAATAAAAAATATTTTAGAAAAGAAAAGGAAGAGTTAACTATGTTTGATGATGTCAAAAAGGGGGAGAAATTAAACAAAAACAAAATTGAAATTAGACAAAAAGCAAACCCTAAATTATGAGAAAAAGGGAGAGAAATTAAACAAAAACAAAGATTGGAAGATTAAACAAATATGGAGAAATTAAATAAATATTAGAGAAATTAAACAAAAACAAAGATTGGAAGATTAAAACAAATATTGGAGAAATTAAATAAATATTGGAGAAATTAAAAAAAACAAAGATTGGAAGATTAAAACAAATATTGGAGAAATTAAATAAATATTGGAGAAATTAAACAAAAATAAAGATTGGAAGATTAAAACAATATTGAAGAATTAAATAAATATTGGAAAATTAAACAAAAATAAGGATTAAAGATTAAACAAAACTTTGAGAAATTTGGTATCGAAATTTGGTATCAGACAGAACTTAAACAAAAAGCCATCCATCAAAAGCAAAATCATAAGTACAATGCAAATAAGTATTTTTTTTATATGCCTGATATATTTCAAATCTCTGATACATCTTTTGAATTTTATTCACCTTGATACATCTTAAGAAATTTGTTTTACTCTGATACACCCTACAATTTCTTTTAACTTGCTCTGATACATGATAAAATTTAATCCGATACAGTGTGAAGGTTTCTTTGATAAATTATAAACATTTGATCTGATACAGTGAGAAAGTTTCTCTGATATATTATAACATTTGCTCTAATACAGTGTAAAATTTTCTCTGATATATTATAAAATTTCTTGCTCCGATACATTATAAAATCTTTTCTAATATCATTGTAAAAATTATTTTCTTGCTCTGATACATTGCAAAATTTATTTCTCTTCTCTTGCTCTGATATATCTTAAACTCAAAATGATCTAATACCCTTTTCAAATCTTTAAGAAAAAGGACAAACTATTTTTGCATTTATATTACATGCCAAAAGAATCATACTCTTTTCAAGTATATACACCTATAATGGATTCTTTTGAAATTAATGCATTACATAAATATTTTTGTTCAAATTATTTTGTCATCATCAAAAGGGGGAGATTGTTGCTCCTAGATTGATTTTGATGATTACAAAGCAGATTGAAAGGGATACAAATAATTTTAAAAATGAAAAAGTCCTTATGCTCTTCAAGGGCAAAATCGTAATTTTACTAAAATCCTGATTTGATAGTACCATTTGTAGTAGAACAAATGATTTGAAATCTATTGGTGAAAATTTCATTATGTTTGGACTTATATTTTTGAAGTTATGAAGGTTTGAAGTGCATGAGTCGACTCATGAGTCAACTCATGGCACTGTGAGCTGATTGACACGCAAAAATTCTCCTTGGCATGCTAGTTTTCTGGCTTGGCACGACCTGTGAGTCGACCCACAAGGCATGAGTCGACTCATGAGTCGACCCCTACTAATTTGAGCCAAGAATTTCCAGAAATGCATTCTCTGGTTTTTGCAACAGAGGTCGAAGCATGAGTCGACCCCTGAAGCATGAGTCGACTCATGAGTCGACCCCTGCGACGGGAAATGTCAGCAACGACTATTTTTTTGCCCATTTTAATTGCCATTTATGCTTCCTAAAAATTCTCTAACGGCTCTTTATCTACCTAAAATGTTTTCTCTTGCTTCTAATGCTACAAAATGCTTAAATGATAAAAAGAAATTGCAGATTAAATAGCGGATCAAACGTGAAATCAAAAACGAGAAGAACAGAAGAGAGGATCGAAATTTGCAAAAAAAAGCCTGAGATCAACGAAAAATCCAAAAAGAAAAAGAGAGAGGATCCACAATATACCAGAGAGAGTGTGAAAAGAAAAGCAAGAGCTTCAAGGAGAGAATTCTTCACGCCTATTGTTTCAACCTTGATCTAGAGATCGTTCAAAGCTTTCAAGAGATCTTCAATCAACAATCAACCTCTTCTCAAGCATTCAAGCGTTCATCCACTTTGAGAAAATTCGAAAAAGGGGTTCTTCATTTGAGTAAAGCTTTTATTGTTATATTCGCTCATTTAAGGAGCTGTTATTGTATTAATTTGTGCTCTAAATTTTCTAACTCTTTGTGAGTTTTTGTTCTTATTTTTTGGAGGATTTCCAAAAACAAGGAATGATTGATCCGAACCTGAAATCGGAGTGTTTTGGGTTTACTTGTACCCGAAAAATAAGTGATCTAGCTTGGGATAGCTAGTGTCGGAGTTTCCGACGTTTTGTATTCGGGTTGAATACAAAGGATAGTGGATTGAAATTCCCAAGTAGGATCTTGGGGAGTGGATGTAGGTGCAAGGTTAGCACCGAACCACTATAAATCCTTGTGTTTGTGGTGTGCTTTATCTCTTACTTTCTTATTATTTCTTTTTTATTCTTGCATTTCTGCCTTAGGGAATTAATATTGAATTAAAGTCTTTGTTTTGTTCTTCATAAGTATCTGTTGAGCTTAAAATTTTTTAGAAACCCAATTCACCCCCCCTCTTGGGTTGCATAGCTGGGCAACAATTACTTACTACTTGGATCAAGTATATCTAAATATACCAATTTCAAATTTTTAAATTTCAAATTTTAAATTTTAAATTTTGAATTTCAAATTTCAAACAAATTTCAAATTTAAATTTTGAATTTCAAATTTTGAATTTCAAATTTTGAATTTCAAATTTTGAATTTTAAATTTTGAATTTTTAATTTGAAAATTTCAACCAAATTTTAAATTTCAAATTTTGAATTTTTGAATTTTAAATTTTTAAATTTTGAATTTTGAATTTCAAATTTCAAAATTCAAATTTTGAATTTCAAATTTTTTTGAATTTTGAATTTTGAACAACTTTCAAAATTTAAATTTTAAATTTTAAATTTAAACTTTTAAATTACAACTTAATCTATGCATGCAAATATATATATCATATCTAAGAACCCGCTCTGATACCATTTGTGGAGAAATTCAGTGCAGGGGTAAAATGGTAATTTTAAAACTTTTCAAAATTATAATTTTACAGTGAAAAAATATTAATTAATCTAATTAATTAATATAAATTTATCCTATACTAGAATCTAAATATGATATATAGCATGCATGCATTTAAATTTAAAATTCAAATTTGAACAATAAATACTTTATTGTAATGTGTTCAGAACACAATACCTTTGTGCGGGTAGTAGATTGCCACAATCTGATCACCGTCGGGAGAGTTTGATCATCGTGACATAGCCACACAGTATGTCTGGCCTCTGCGAATCATCCACACGAAGCTTCCGATCTGATCGACTCCTCACGAGTGCTAGCTCATTGTAGAGCCCTTTTGACGGTCGATGCTGATCAAACTCCTTCGATCGATGTCTGTCGATTCTTCGGATGCTTTGGATCATCAACGGATGTGCTTGAGAGGATGTTGAAGATTTCTCTGAGATTTTATGTGCTCACGACACTCGTAGCTCACTTTCTCACTTCTCGAACCCAGGCTAAAACTCTAGGGAACTCACTGGAAACCTTGCACCCACTTTTCTTTCTTTTCTTTCTTTTCTCTTGAAAGGATATGGACTTCTTTCTCATGCACAAGACTTCTCACACCCTAGAATTTTTCTTCAAAAATCTTCTTCTTGCATGCCCCACTCTTCTCCTCCTCTTATAACAACGTCAAATATCTTATCCAAAAGAAAGGATAAAGATGAGTAATTGCACATTTGAATTCAAATCAAATTTTGAATTCAAATAGATACCAACTCATCCCTTATCCACTAAAGGTGTGAGGTGTGGCTTAAATTGTGCATGGAGTGATTTCATGAGAAACCTTTTCTCATGTAATAAATGGGGCGTAAAAAAAGAGATAAGACGCAAAGATTGATTGCCCATTCAAATTCAAACTTTATTTTGAATTTGAATGGCCAATCAATCATCCTTATCCATTCATTTGGCATATTAAAGTGGGGCGTGGAGAGGGCTTGGCATGAGAAATAATTCATGAGAAGTTCCTTCTCATGAATTCAAATGGGTGCAATGGAAGTGAGGTGGCGCATGGAGATTGGGTCAAGGTGGTTTCATTAATTAAACCAACCTAATTGAACCAAATAAGTTAGGTCCAATTAGACTAATTTAAACTCAACTTAATTAGACTTAATTAGGCTCAATAAAATTTTAATCAAATCAGGAATTGACTAAGCCCAACCCCTGATCAAATCAGGGACCAAACCATCTCGACGATTAGGTCAACTCTTAACCTAATCAGGTCTAACCCAACTGAATCCAATTCAATTGGACTTGATCCAAAAATAATTACTCAATCAAATTGAGTTAATTAGTGATCAAATCACTAATTAAACCTCTCATAAATACTGAGTCTAAATCTGATGGGCAATCGGGCATCAAAATTCATCGATATATAACCCTGATCGAAAAGTCCCAACCAGTGGGACTCTTGACCCCGGTACCCATAATGTGTGGAACTCATGATCAGAGAATCCTGATTCTCGATCACTGAGTCCCAAACATGAAGAATTCTACACAGCCATCAGATCAGATAGGAACCTCTAATGTGTGTGACCCCGCAGGTTCGAACCTAAGCTGGTAGCACAGGAACCAATTCCTATACTAATTGAAGTGACCATCTAGCAATGGTATCCGACATCCGGATAGATCGAATAGTCGCAATCGCAATACTCATAACTATATGAATATGGTTACTATATAATTCATCCTTTTGACCTCTGTGTTTAGGACGATTCAGGGTTAAACTGTCAACCCTGATCAGATCATCCGAATCGTGCTCAACTCAAACAGTCCTGTGACTCCTCACAAGGACTACCCTGGCCAAGATTTTGCTAAATTGAAACATGATTGTACACAGCTCCTAAACTGGAGTGGTCAATCCTATCTTGACACACACACCGATAAGTCAAGTACTTGACTACACCCAGCAGCCTTCCGTCACTGAATTAGAAATTCAGGTAGTCCAGTGCCTAAGTGCAGTGAGTTGCTTGCAAGTCATCATGGCGGTCTTAGGTTGGAGGGACATTTATACCCATATTCCATCGAAGCAAATCTTGACAGCAGAAATAGCTTCAGAGTCGGTCACGTTCAGTGCAGATGTACCCTTAATCTCACCTGTATGCCATACCAGTGTCTCCACACTCATTGGTTAAGAGGACAACCAACCTATATGGCACACAACGACCTATGCTTGATAAACGTTGTTGTCCTTGGTAACAACGTATCATTTGTCGCGAACAGATTTAAGGATTAAACGACAAATCCTCCTTTGTCGAGTCTAAATAGTCCTAAGGACTTCACCACAACATAGGAGTTCATTAGAAGATGAAACATTTTGGGATGAAAAATATCAAAATAATTTTTATTAATTCATAATTCATGTACATATACAAAAATAAACACAACCATCAACAGGCTGACGATTGGCTTTGGGATACTATTCCAAATATGAAGCTCGATTGGGACGTCTGGTGGAGCAGAACGGCTCTCTGTCTCAGCAATCTAAGAGAAGCTCAGATATTTTGAGGTTGCTGACAAATCCATAGTTGTGGGGTGCCTTAGGCACTAATGCTGCAGGCGAAAGTCATCTGCTGTAGAAGCTCGGACGGAAACTTTCTATTGGAGAAGTCCCATAGGAGTTCGATTGCTAGAGAAGTTCGTTTGAAATTTGCCTGATGTGGAAGCTCGTCTGAAGATTGTCTGTTGGAGAGGTCCAGTTTTATGAGGAACCCGACAGAGGGTCGACCGACAGTGGAGTTCGGATGGCGTTGCAGAGGTTCATCCGCTGGAGTAGTCTTGAGGACACTATGGAAGGTCGAACATTGGAGGAGTCCGAGATTCAATTTTGTTGTAGAAGTTTGAATGGAGTCCGACTCTTGTAGGAGTCTGAAAGGAGGTCGCTTATTGTAGAAGCTCGGACGAAGACCGGTTGCCGTGGAAGCTCGGATGGAGACTTCTTATCGTAGAAGTTCGGATGAAATTCGAAAGGCGATCGACCACCGTAGAAACTTGGATGGAGTCTGGTTACTGTAGAAGTTCCGCTGCTGGAGAAGGTCGGTCATTGATGAAGTCCGAAAGAAGTTCGGGATAGAGATCCGGCTGGTGGAGCCCGTCCGTTGTAGAAGTTCGTTCTGGGATCCATCCACTGTAGAGTTCGGACGAAGTCCGACTCTTGTAGGATCTCGGATGAAGTCCGCTTGCAATAGAAGTTCGGAGTAGAGTCGATCATGACTGGAAGAAGTCTGGAAGAGATTCGGAGAATAGTCAATCACTGTAGAAAATCGACTGATAGTGAAGCTCAGAGAGCATTTGGAGCAGTCCGGTAGATGAATGGAGGAGCTCATTATTGGAGAAGTCTGGATGGTATTATGGAAGCTCGGACAGTCGGGGGAGTTCAAAAAAAGATGCCGCACAAGGTCGGAAGCTGGAAGTGCCCTTGGAGGGTCGGCCTTTTACGAACTTTGGCTGGGGTTATTTTATACCCAACAAGTATCTTGTCCAGCAACTGATTGCTTCTTCTTCTTTGGCCTGTTCGGGTCAAGGGAAGGCGATATATTGAGGACAGCTCTTCTTCTAGTGACCTTGCTTTTTGCAAAAGAAGCACTCTATCTGACTTTGATCAGTCTTGAACTTGGGTTTCTAGAACTGACTCCCAGCACCAGGTACCTTCTTATTCTTCTTCTTTTTTCTTTTCTTAAAGGGACGATGACTATCCAAAGAAAATCCTCCCACTAGATTCATTGTCTCCTTGTGGAGCCGGTGATCTTTCTCAAAAGTCTATAGCAACCCCAACAGACTATGGCAGTTGACTATGTTAGATTTTGATGGTACAGCAAAAGGATTAGGTGTTTAAGATTTTTATTAAAAATACCTGATGCACCGAAAATCCTAATGCCCAAAAATCCTTGATTATATAAATCAAAGTACAATAAATATAAATTAGGATAAGAAGAATACCTATAGTGCTAATCCCAATTTTTATAAGGCATCTAAGTATCCACCCTCCAATGGTGATCCACACAAAAATTAAACCAAGGACAGCGCTCCTTCACCTTGCTTCAAGAGTTCTAGCCCCTAGAACTCGATCAGCCACCAATCGATCAGTTCTTCCTCCAGATCTGAGTTTGAACCTTTTTGAACTATCCACTGAACTTGACCATCTTTTTCTAGACTTCTTAAATCCTTAGAGCTATTAGGATTAGGTTTGTCTTAAAAAAACAAGCCTTTGTCCTAAACCCTAAAGTTGTAAGAGAGGGAGAGAGGGAGTGGATAGGGGATGTAAGAATTGAATGATCACCCCATCTACCATCTCCTATTTATACTACCAGATAGGACACCAATAGAGAAGGCATGCCACATCTGGAATAGCATATCAAGTCCTCGTGTCACTTATCTGAGAGTCTTTAAACAGAAGGACTCTTTAGGGTGTGATACGTCGATTTCAGCCCTCTCACACGCACATGCCTAGAATGAGATACTTTTTGCATCTCTTCTGACTTTAGATCAGTGTAAAAAATTACCATATAACACTTTATTCAAATAGGAAGGCCATCAGCAAGTGACACCTTATTTAGATAAGTGTTTATATGTGAGAAGGACTCTTCACCGAAGAGATGCATGAGTACCTTCTCGCTGTCGCACACATGCATGCCTAGAAAAGGGTGTCAAAAAAAACCTTCCTTAAACTGATAATTTTTTATATTTTTACCATGTGATCAAAACTTAAAACTAATCCTTATCACAAAATTTATCAAATAAAAAAGTTGCTTAACACTCCTTACACAGAAGGAGTCTTCACATCCCTTCACGCATCCAGAAAATCTATCGCACGCGTGGCAAGATTCCAGGAATTTTTTCATGCACAATTTGAAGGATTTTTTATACTTTAAAAGATGTGCTAGGTGGTTCATCATCTAGTCTCATTACCATAAAAAATAGAGACCTAAAACAGAATGACTCTTAGTCCTTCTCCATGCCAAAAACAAAAAGCGCGTGCGCTCAGCATATTTGCGCCAAGAGTCCTTCTTAAGTTGGACTCTTAGTTATTTGGCATGTACGCCAGATATGGCATCTCTTTTTATCTACTTTTAGGTGGCTTGACCTGACCCAAATGTCCACCAAATTAGGCTAACAAATCAGCAAGATATGAGATCAAATTGGTCTCCAAAGGAGCCAGGGTTGCCACATGTACTAGCATGCTTACCGGAACCCTGATTGAATCCAAAATTCCAATCAACCTCTTTCAAAAGGGACTTTGGCCAATTTCTATATATGTATGACCATTGGGTTCTACATCTAGCCAGTAGTAGGTCTGGATATAAGTTAACCTAATTTGATTAGATTTTAATCTAACTGATTTAGGTCCAATCGAGCTAATCTTATTTCAGCAATTAGAACTCTTTCTAATTGACGATCGAATTAAACTTTTTAATTCGATCAGATCTACAAGTCAAGATTGATATCTAGCAATGTATCATAACTATTTAGAAGATATAAAATTTAATAAAAATATCAAATATATCCTTCAATGGTAAGTTACCATGTAATTCAATCCTTCGATCATCTCTACACCCTAAATATGTTCATGAGTATGGAATCATGTCAAACTCAAACACATATTCATATCGATTCTCAATTAACCAGTGATGACTCCAATGAAGAAGCATTAGAAATTTTTTCTAATCTTCTTCCTACTTTTAGCCAAAATATTTTTTCTGATTCATCTAAGAGTGAGAATATATAGGATACGATCTTCTCTTACTATGAGTGATCGATTCCATATTGACCTACTCACAACCTTCATATACACTCCACCATATTCAGAATATCCCATACATATCTTAATACTATGCTTGAGTATGAATCAAAATATGAATTCATATGCACAAGATTTCATGGTGTCTCAAGTCTAAGGATCACTTGCACAACTCTCACTTAGAGAACCATCTTTGACATGCAAATAAAGCTTCCATAAGATGTTCTCTTTCATTGAGTCAATTCAGTGGACTCATTTTCCAAATGAGCACCATACTTTGTATTAGTATCCCACACAAGTGGCTAGTGAGATCTGCCACCCTCTCCATCGAGCATACACAGGATGTGCTAGTTTATCCGAAATATTGATCCCCGACTCAATATTCCTACGATCAAAAATATTTAAGATTAGAGTTTTAAAATTTTAGTCTCACCAGCATGACCCATTCATGTCTTCTAAAATCATTGCCCTAATCTTTGAGATTCATCATAATCTTAGACATAATAAGGTGCAGCTAATATGATGAATCAATATCTCATTTTATTATCAAATAATAAATATCATTACATGAGTTAAAAAATTAAAAGAAAAATTCCATCACAGTACTTGCGATTGGCTTATAGGGCACTCTTCTTTCAATCTCCCATTTACACTAAACCCAATCACCTTTGTATCTCAATACCATACAGTCAAGATGGTGATCAAATAGCTGCTGTGGTATGGCCTTAGTGAATGGTCTGCTATATTATTTTTTGTATCTACTTGTTCAAGGATAATATCTTATCTCTCTATAATTTTTTTGAATGAGATGGAAGTGTCTAAGAATGTGCTTAGATCTTTGATGAGACCTAGGTTCCTTAGCTTAAATAACGGCCCCAGTGTTATCACAATAGAGTGACACCGATTCTTCAATCTCAGGAATGACTCCTAAATCTATAATAAACTTCTTCATCCAGACAGCTTCCTTAGCGGCTTCACTAGCAGCGATGTACTCTGCCTCAGTGGTTGAGTCAGCTACTATCTGTTGCTTGGAACTTTTCTAACTCACTGCCCTACCATTAAGGGTAAACACATACCCTGATATTGACTTGCTATCATCCAAATCAAATTAAAAATTAAAATCTGTATATCCCTTTAGTTTCAACTCTGATCCTCCTCCATATATGAGAAAAATATCTTTAGTCCTTCTTAGATACTTCAGAATATTTTTCATAGCTTTTCAATGATCTTCTTCTGGATCACCTAAAATCTGCTAGCTACATCCAAAAGCTACATCAAGCCTGGTACATAGCATGGCATACATAATTGATCCACAATTGAAGCATAAAGGATTTCATTCATTTTTTTCTCTCTTCTGGTGTCTTGTTACATATTTTCTTAGAGAGATGTATACCATGACTTGCAGGTAGATAATCTCTCTTACTTGCCTCTATATTAAAAACTTCTTTAATATGAGATCTATGTATTGTAACTGGGATAAGCCTAACATCCTTTTAGATCTATCTTTATAGATCTTTATACCCAGTATATAGGATGCTTCATCCAAGTCTTTCATGAAAAACTTATTCGATAGCCAAGTCTTGACCGATTGCATCATTGGGATATCATTCTCAATGAATAGTATATCATCGACATACAAAATCAAGAAGATAACAGTACTCCCACTTATCTTCTTACACACACATGGTTCATCCTTATTTTTAATAAATCAAACTCTTTGACTGTCATATCAAATTAAATGTTTCAGCTCCTCGAAGCCTGCTTTAATCCATAAATGAATCTCTTTAGCTTGCATACTTGATTTGCCCTCTCACTTGAGATAAATCCCTCTAATTGAGCCATATAGACCTCTTCCTCTAGTTTATCATTGAGAAAAGCGATTTTGATGTCCATCTGCCAGATCTCATAATCGTAGTATACCACTATAGCAAGTAAAATCTTAATGGACTTGAGCATAGCCACTGATGAGAATGTTTCATCATAGTCAATTTCTTATCTTTATTTGAAATCCTTCGCCACCAATCTAGCTTTGTAGGTTTTTACTTGGTCATCTACTCCGATCTTCTTTTTGAAGATCCACTTGCATTCTATTAGGGTCACACCCTCAGGTGCATCAACCAAGGTCCACACTTAGTTAGTATACATCGAGACCATCTCAAATTTCATGGCTTTCAGCCATCTGTCTGAGTCTCTACTCATGACAGCTTTCGAATAATCAGTAGATCATCATCCTGAATGATGTTGATCGAATTATCATTCTCAATAATAAAACCATATCTCAGAGATGCTTGATGCATTCTATCTGACCTTCGGAGAAAAGATGTGTATTGTGGATATACCTCATCCTTAGATACTTTTAATTAAAGATCTTCTGAGGTTCAACCACTGGTATTTCTGGATCAGTTTGCAGATCATGAACTTGCATAAGTTCAATATTTCTCCCACTACCTCCTTCTTGGATGAATTTATTTTCCAAAAAAATGGCATGCCTACTAACAAATACCTTTTATTTAGTAGGATGGTAGAAATAGTATCCATTAATTCTACATTTGTCTGATCTAGCACTAAGCTTATGTCTAAAAATATTTTTGACATAAAAGGATAGCTTCAAATCTTAAGATGTTTAAGATTAGGCTTCCTTCACTTCCATATCTCATATAGTATGTTTACAACAGACTTTGAAGGCACTCTGTTTAATATGTATGCGACAGTTTCTAGGGTATATCTCCAGAAAGATATTGGAGATCAGTGAAGCACATCATGGACTACACCATATCCATCAAAGTGCGATTCCTCCTTTCTGCTATACCATTTAGCTGAGGTGTATAAGGAGGGATCCATTCAGAAAGAATATCTTTACTTTTAAGATGATCAAAAAATTTATTGGATAAGTATTCTCCTTCTCGATCAGATTGAAGAACCTTGATATTTTTTTCAGTTTGTTTCTCGACCATATTTTAATACTCCTTGAACTTATCAAAGGCTTCGAATTTATGTTTCATAAGATACACATATCCGAACCTTGTTAAATCATCTGTAAAGGTAATAAAATAGGAGTATTCTTCTCTGGCCCGAGTTGTCATTGATCCACATACATCTGTATGTACTAGGGCTAACAACTCATTCATCCTCTTTCCATATCCAGAAATGGAGTCTTGA